>NC_089589.1:46524310-46824310 GCF_019320115.1 Miscanthus floridulus
CGCTAGCAAACTAACCCATATGCATATACCCATAGGAGAACAAGGAATAGGATAATCAAACACTAGGATGTCTTACGGTATCAAATTAGACACATGCAAATGAGTAATTAATAAGTGGTGAATAGGACATCAAGGTATATCCCATGCTACACTTGCCTTGGTTAGCAAACTCCTACTGGTCCAGCTGGTCTCCGAAGAACTCTTGGTCTCCAACGTTCTCCTCACCGTCTGAACTCGACCAACAAAGCAACATACAAGCATTCCAAAGGCATTCATGCAAAGTAAACAATCCTATAGTTAGAAAAGTACACTAATAGTATAGAAAGCAAGATAAAATGTTTATGAAAAGAACCTATGTCTTGCTACGATCACGTCAACGCGAAGTTCACGAAAATTGGAGCTAAAACACGAAAGTTATGAATTAAACAAGGTTTCCTATAGCAATTTATTTAATTAAACCTAACCATGAAATTTCAAAGTTGCAAACATGGTTAACAGTGGTAGTAACATGTAGAGAACTTTATTATGAATCTAACACAATTTGAACGGGTCGATTGGGAGCTAAAACGATGATTTTATGAGCAAAACAGTATAGTGGCATTTCTGTAAATAGAAGGAACTATTTTTGAATTTAAATAAAATTAAATCTGGAATTAATCAAAATGGTCGAGGACTGTGGGTTCTATTTGGCCGAACTTAGGGGTCTCTTTAGCAAATTTACCCACGAAGAGGTATCGGTCTTTCAGAGCCGTTGGATCATGGATGGGTGGTTAGGATTAGATCTAGGGGAGAGAGAGAAGGGAGGCCGGCGGCCGGAACAGTGCGGTCGCGGCGGTGCAGCCATTGCCGATGACGAGGACTCACTGGCACATGTGGTACAGGGGCTACGGGCCTCGGTTCGATGAACCAAGGGCACAGGGGGAGAGAGAGGAGGTGCACGCGAACTCGCCAAGGCCGAGAGAGCGGCCGGAGGACGCAGCCGAGGAGGTGGTCGCCATGGCCGGCGGCGTGGAGCTCATGGGCGTATGCGAAATAGGCCCTAGAGGCCATGAAACACTGAATTGAAGGCATGGGGAGAAAGAGGGGAGCACGGCGAATCTCACCACAGGGAAAAACAGAGACGGAGGAGGCTAGGGTTCGGTGGACCACGCGGAGGGGCGGACAGCGGATCCCGGCGCTGCAGTTGTGGCGGTTGTGGCTTCCGTGCACAGCGAGCGTGAAATTGGAGCAGGGAGGCAACAAGGAGGGTGGCTACGTGTTCGGTTCCCTTTTGTAGAGGCCAGGGCGCGTGGGGGGGGGAGAGGATGCTCCCACGACCGAAGTGGGCATGGCGGCGGTTGCGCTTGACCGAGTGCGGGCCGTGGAGGTGGGGGACGGCGCCGACAGGTGGGCCCGAGTCATCAGCGGCTGAGGGAAGGAGGAGGGCACGGTGGCAACAGTTGCCAGCCGAGCTGGGCCGCGTGAGGCAGTTGCCGGCTTGGGTGGGCCGACCTAGGAAGGAAAATAGGAGGAGGGGAAGGAGAAAGGTGAGCGGGCTGACGGGAGAACGGGCCAGCAGGCCAAGCCAGGCCGGCGGGGAAAGAAATGGCCAGTAGGCCGAATTGAAGAAGGAAAGGGGAGGGAAAAGAAAGCCTTTTCTTTTTCCAAATAAATTTTTCCAATTCCATTTCCAAATGATTTTTGGATCCTTTTGAATTTAAATCAAAACTACTCAACATATTAAATACAATGCTCCAGCATGAGTGCATCAACATGTGCATATCCTTATGATTGATTTTAATTTCACAAAAATTATTATTTTCCTATATTTGAATGCACACATAATTGCATAAATAATTCAAATTTACTGTTTTAAAAGAATGCAAATTTTTAGGGTGTTACAATTCTACCCCCCTTAAGATGAATCTCGTCCTTGAGATTCAGATGATTGCTTACTCAAACAGTTGTGGATACAACTTTCGCAAATCCTCTTCTCTTTTCCAAGTAGCCTCATCCTCTGTATACCGATTTCACTGTACCTTGCACATCTTTATAACTCGGCTCCTTGTAACTCTTTCTACCGTTTATAAGATCTTTATCGGATACTCTTCATATGTGAGATCTTCCTTAACAACAAGTTCTTCCAAAGGAATCTGCTCTTCTGGTACTCACAAACACTTTAATTGAGAAACATGAAACACATCGTGCACACCTGACAAACTCTCAGGTAGTTCTAACTGATAGGCTACTTCTCCACGTCTCTCTAGGATCTTGAAAGGTCCAATATACCTCGGTGCTAACTTTTCTTTCATATTGAATCTTTTCACACTTCTCATTGGTGACACCTTCAGGTACGCATAATCTCCAACTTCGAAAGTTAGCTCTCTTCTGCGAGTATCAGCGTAACTCTTCTGTCGGGACTGAGCCACTCTCAAGTTGTCTCTAATCATTCTCACTTATTCTTCTGCGTCTCTAAGGACATCGGGTCCAAACACTTGAGTTTCACCAGTCTAATTCCAGAACAAAGGCGTTCTACATTTACGCCCATACAACGCCTCAAAATGTGCCATCTTGAGACTCTTCTAGTAACTATTGTTGTACGAGAACTCAACATAGGGCAGACTCTTATCCCAACTAGTACCGTACTGCAGTGCACAAGCCCTCAACATATCTTCCAAAATCTGGTTGATCCTTTCAGTCTGTCCATTAGTTTATGGGTGGTAAGCAGAACTGAAATTCAACTTTGTCCCTAAAGATCTATGTACTTTCTGCTAGAATTATAATGTAAATTGAGTGCCTCTATCAGACATAATTTTCTTGGGAACACCATGAAAGCACACTATCCTTTCCATATACAACTCTGCTAGCCTTGCACCTATATAGGTAGTCTTGACTGGTAGAAAGTGAGCAACCTTGGTGAGTCGATCCACTATTACCCATATTGAATCATAACCTGTTTGAGTGCAGGGCAACCCTACGATAAAATCCATACCAACTTCTTCCCATTTCCATTCAGGAATCTTCATTGGTTGTAGCAACCTTGCAGGTCTTTGATGCTCAGCTTTCACTCTTTGACAAGTGTCACACAAAGCCACATACTCTGCCACATCCCTCTTCAAACCATACCACTAATACTTCTCTTTGAGATCCAAATACATCTTGGTACTTCTGGGATGTATAGAATAAGCAGACTCATGTGCCTCTTGTAGAATTGCATCATGGATAGCCTTCACTTTAGGTACACATATCCTTTTCCCGAACCAAAGAGTACCATTCTCATCCATCCTAAATCCTAGTGCCTTTCCAAGCACTATATTCTCCGCTATCTCCTTAAGTTTTTCATCCTCCAATTGACCTTTGCGTATCTCTTGCTCCAATGTAGGCTCTATCACCAATTCCAATGCATTAATGACAAAGCTCAAGTTGAGATACTCCATTTTATCACACAACTCTGCTGGCATCAATGTCATCCGAAGTCCATTGGCATAACTCTTCCTGCTAAGTGCACCAACTATGACATTTGCTTTTCCTGGATGATAATGCACCTCCAAATCATAGTCTTTGATCAATTCTAACCAACATCGTTGTCTTAGATTTAGATCTGACTGGGTAAAGATATACTTCAAACTCTTATGATCTGTATAGATATCACTCTTATGCCCAATTAGGTAATGTCTCCAGATTTTCAAATCATGAACCACAGCTACCAATTCCAAGTCATGAGTAGGGTAGTTCAACTCATGCTTCCTCAATTGTCTAGATGCATATGCCACCACTCTTCCTTCTTGCATAAGAACACATCCAAGGCCCAAACAAGATGCATCACAATATATAGAGAAATTCTTGCTTAAATCTAGCAAAATCAACACTGGAGCTGTAGTCAATCTCTTCTTTAGCTCATCAAAGTTTGCCTGACATTTATTAGACCATACAAATTTAGCATTCTTTTCCAATAGAGCTATCATAGGCTTAGCAAGCTTGGAAAATCCTTCAATGAACCTCCTGTAGTATCCAGCCAATCCCAAAAAGCTATGAATCTCACTTACATTGGTTGGTGGTTTCCAATTCAATACATCTTGCACTTTACCTGGATCCACTACTATTCCATCATTGGAGACAACAAAACCTAGAAAAGAGACCTCCTTCAACCAAAACTCACACTTGCTTCGCTTAGCGTACAACTTATGTTCTCTAAGCTTTTGCAAGACCAACCTTATATGCTCAGCATGCTCTTCTTCAGGGTTGGAGAATATCAGTGTGTCATCAATGAATACCACCACAAATTTATCAAGAAACTCCATGAACACCTTATTCATCAGATACATAAAGTATGCAGGTGCATTGGTCAATCCAAAAGACATAACGGTATACTCATACAAGCCATACCGTGTAGTGAATGTTGTCTTGGGTATGTTCGAGTTTTGAATCTTAAGCTAATGGTAACCTAAGCGGAGATCAATCTTGGAGAACACATAGGCTCCTCTCAACTGATCAAACAAATCATCGATCCTTGGCAAAGGGTATTTATTCTTGATAGTAACCTCATTAAGTGAACGGTAATCCACACACATCCATTGGCTACCATCCTTCTTATCCACAAAGATCACAGGCGCCCCCTATGGGGAAGAACTGGGGCGCATGAAACCTTTTTCTTGCAACTTTTTAGTTGTTTCTTAAGTTCTTCGAATTCATTAACCCCCATTCTATATGGATGTTTGACTATTGGTGCAGTTCCAGGTAATAATTCAATAATGAATTCAATGTCTCGGTCAGGTGGCATACCTAGCAAGTCATTGGGGAAGACATCTGGGAACTCCTCCACAACATGATCTTGTTTATTGGCATCACCATCCAGCTGGTTCACAGTGGCTGTTGGTTGAGCTTGCACTACCACTTCTACACAGATTCTATCTCCATTAGGTGATGTCACAACAGCCAATCTCTCCTGACACTGAATCACTACCCGATATTGTTTCATCCAATTCATTCCTAGAATAAGATCAATCCCCACTGTTCTCAACACAATAGGTTTCACTTTGAAGTCTACCCCCCTTAAGGAAATACTAGCTAAGGGACTCCAATAAGAAGCTGGCATACTACCTCCTAGTGAATTTACTAGTATGGGGTTTTTCATGTTACACAAAGGTATGCTATGCATTCTAACAAAAGCTTGGGAAATAAATGAATGCGAAGCACCAGAATCAAAAGTACTATAGCAGAGATAGAGTTGACACTGAACGTACCCAACATGACCTCAGGCATCTCCTAAGCTGCATCAAATGACACATAGTTCACTTTTGGAGTGTGAGGTGGTCGAGCGTTGAACTTCGGATTGCCATTCTGGTTCTGTGGAGCTTGCTGGTTTTGCTTCTTTGGACACTGATGAGCATAGTGACCTACTTCTCCACAACAGTAGCTTGCGTTAGGGTTATTGGGTGCACCACTCTTCACAGGAGCATTGTTGGGCATTCCCTAGCGTGATGCTGGATTGCTGGTCTGTTGCGGGGGGTGTTGTTTACCAAACTGTTGCTGGTACTGAGGGCGTTGCTGGAACTAATTACACTGAGGATACTGGCCATGGTTTCCCTGGTTTGATGGTCCTTGATTCCTCTGCTGAAAACCCTACTGGGGATAGGCACGTGGGCGGGTGTTGCTTCTAGAAGCTTGCCCTTGAAGCCTCCTCTTCTTGGCTTCCATCTCTTTGCGCTTATCGTCAATCACAATAGCGCGGTTCACCAAGGACTGAAAGTTCGGGTATGTGCTGGACATCAGCTGGAGCTACAGTCCATCATAAAGTCCCTTGAGGAAGCGGTGTTGCTTCTCCTTGTCATCAGCTACATCATTTGGAGCATAGCATGATAGTTGAGCAAACTTGTCATGATAGTCCGCCACAGACATGGACCCTTGCTTAAGTGACCTGAATTCCTCTTGCTTTAATTCCACTAGTCCATCGGGGATATGATATGATCGGAAATTATCCTTGAATTCCCGCCAGGTGACAGCAGGAGCGTCGTTGGGGCGTCCATACTAGAAAGAATGCCACCAATCCTGAGCTGTTCCCTGGAGTTGACCAGAAGCATACAACACCTTCTCAAGGTCATTGCATTGTGCTATGTTAAGTTGCTGTTCCACAGCACGCAACCAATTGTCTGCTTCCAAGGGATCTGAGGCATGGGTGAACACCGATGGGCGACCCTTCATGAATTCTCCATGCTTGTCTCTAACCTGAACAGGCGGTAGTCCTCTTGTAGGTTCGTTATCCAAGCGTTGCATCATGGCTTGCATCAACTGCGCTTGCATTCCCATCAATTGCTCCATAGTCACTGGTGGCGGTGGTGGTGGATTTATGAGAGCATCACGTCCATGACCACAACCTCTACCTCTTTCTCCTCTTGCAGCCATCTGTTTTCTGACAAATGCGCAAAATTTTAGAGATTTCCAAATTATAGAGAGCTTATCAAAGATAAGGAACAATGCTGAGAATTTTCTGGACAATATTCTCATATAGCAGTTCAGTAAATCTGTCATAACTTGAGTTTCAGAGACCCAATAGAGGCGTACCAAGAACGGTTAGAAAGCTTAGGAGATCAGCTACAACTTTTATTTAGAACACTTTTACAGATTCTGCTATATACATGGTCAAAAATAGAGCTAAACTGAATCTATTATGGGTTCCAGTCTGCGCAGAAACATCAACTTGTGACAGCTAGATCTCACAAACCTGAACAGATATTGATGTGATTCCAGAGACATTTGAAAGATACAGAAGTTTAGATATCTCCACAAAAAATTCAGAATTTTTGGCAGCCCAGATTTCGAGATACAAGATAAAGAACACAGACTGCTCCAGAAAACAGCACAGCAGAGATAAGATAAAGCAACCCATTTGCATTAAGATCTCATCTAAACTTAAGGTTCAAATCTATGGAATTTGTGGACATGCCCACAAACTTATAGCAATCAAATAAACTCCAAATCATCCAAGTTCACAATTAAAAACATCTAATCACTAAAGTTCACAAGACAAGACAAGACTAAATATGACTCACGAACTAACAACGTCGTAGCTTTAAATAAGGTACCTAACACCTACGGGGCGGTGTCAATCATGGCGAACGACCAGGGCTTCTTCTTGTAGATTGGTGGCTGCCCAAGTTGAGCACGCAGCTCGTCAACTTGCTTCTAGAGGCGCCTCTCGGCCCTCTGCGATGCTCGCAGCTCTCCCTTGACCTCTTCATCTACCCCCTGCATGGCATGGACATGTTGCACAGTTGCTTCCAGAGTTGGATCACTTTCTGGTGGTGCCAGGACCTGCCAATTACCCTCATGATCATTGCGAGGAAGGAACCTAAAACAATCCTCCTTCATGGCCTAAAAACGACGACCATGGTAGTAGATGTAGGCGTCCTGCGCTGCATCTTCCATGCCATCCAATGCATGGGCCCGTCTGGCAGTGGCAAGATTGACAGTCTCCACCTCGTGTGCATTCTTTATGTCATTCCAGGCAGTGACAACCAGATCTACCTTCCAAAAAGTTGCCTCCAAAGGGTGCTGGTACTCTGCATAGTAGTAGTTAATGGAGGTGTGTAGATCAGTGAAGTACTCATCCAGCACATGAGTAAGGAGGGTGTGGTAGTAGGCCGTCTCTAGGGCTTGCTTGAAGTAGTACTTGCACGTCCAACCCATCTCCTCATCCACCACAGGGATAGCTGGGGATGGCACTGGCTTAGGTGAAGTAGCTGATGACTCCGCTGGTGTAGCTGTAGCAGCATAGACAGGTGCAACAACTGGAGTGGGAGCAGGTGCTGGTGCCAGAGTCGGGGTAGCCATCGACTCCTCACCATCGGAGATGACTACAATCTCCTTCTCCACCTGGGGAGCACAGGGGGTGAACATGGCACGGTAGCCTGCAGTGCTGAGGCGGGTGGTCTTCGGGTTACGAGGCATCTATAGATTTAGAGTAAGATAGAATTAGAATCAACAATTTTATATAATAGATTAATGTATGAAAACCATAAATATTTTAATAAAATAACAAGAATGAGACAGTAAGCATGAAACCAAAGGAGCAAAGATGCTAAAACGACCATCTCTAACTAGGCTTGCGTCCTACAGTCAACACGGCTTTGATACCAATTTGTCACACCCAATTTTAAGGATAAAATTGAATGCATAAAACTCATGTGTGCCCAGGGATCAGTCACACACATAAGTCGACAAATTATAAGAAGTATCATCATGGTGTATCTTACATCACGATTAATAACATCACATAGTCTTACACAACACCCCAAAAAATAAAAAGATATCTCTCTCGTGGAAGCCCGAACACAGGGATGGTCAACTGGTTGACCACAAGCCTAAAAGTCCTCTGGGAACTCCTCATATCCGTTGACATCTGTTACCCATCCGGGATTTTTATCCAAATATTGAAAGTAAACAAGCGTAAGTACTTCCCGTACTTAACAAGTTAACATGGGGTTATGAAAGCTCAAAAAGGATGACACTGGTTTACTGCAGTTAGCACTTTTAGTGGGTCAAGATTTTATCATCAACTATTATAAAGTTATGCTTAAGCTCCCGTTTGAACCCACATAATCAGATATCAGAATCATTTGGATCATACTATCATCGTATAACGTCATAAATAAACAACAATAAGTAACCAATTATTCTGTGAGTTTTCTGGGCCGCTCGTGACCATGAGCACGGCTATTATAACAGTTTGTAACCCTCTGCAGAGGTTGTGCACATTCACCGCGAGTCGTGATTCCCTTATGCCCGGGTTAATTACTCCCATATCACTGCCAAGGTGAGCGAGCGGGGTACACTATAAAGCCATTTCATTGGTTTTTCTAACAAGTTAGGACCGCTAGGTTTCCTCGGCAGGCAGATGTAGGAACCCCCCTTTCCTATGGCACATATCCATCATGGCTATACACATAGGAACAGAGGCAGCCCTATACCCAACATGGCAAGCCCCTTTTGCGCCATAAAGGTAACCTCTAACAAGCTAGAAAAGGTCCTATTACTGAGCTAAAGTCAGAGCCATGTGACCCTCATGGTTGCATTATCAGTCCCAGCTTTTGCCGACAGATAAGTCCTTATGGAGGGCCGAGAGCATCATGATCGAAAGTCATTTGCTCCTTCGCCCTATAATTCAGTTGTTTAAAAGTCAATTTTACCTTTTCGTTCCATAGAACCATTATTTCATCATGTAGATCATGTATAGTTACATTGAGCGCTAGCAAACTACCCATATGCATATAACCCATAGGAGAACAAGGAACAGGATAATCAAACACTA
Source organism: Miscanthus floridulus (assembly GCF_019320115.1). Lineage (NCBI taxonomy): Eukaryota > Viridiplantae > Streptophyta > Magnoliopsida > Poales > Poaceae > Miscanthus > Miscanthus floridulus. The sequence goes on from NC_089589.1 coordinate 46,533,597, forward strand.
GGATGTCCTTACGGGTATCAAAATTAGACATAGGCAAATGAGTAATTAATAAATGGTGAATAGGACATCAATGTATATCCCATGCTATGTTTGCCTTGTTAGCAAACTCCTATTGGTCCTGCAGGTCTCTGAAGAACTCTTGGTCTCCAACGTTCTCCTTACCGTCTGAACTCGACCAACAAAGCAACATACAAGCATTCCGAAGGCATTCATGCAAAGCAAACAATCCTATAGTTAGAACAGTACACCAGCAGTATAGAAAGCAAGATAAAATGTTTATGAAAAGAATCTATGTCTCGCTACGATCACGTCAACGCGAAGTTCACGAAAATCGGAGCTAAAACACAAAAGTTATGAATTAAACGGGGTTTCCTATAGCAATTTATTTAATTAAACCTAACCATGAAATTTAAAAGTTGCAAACATGGTTAATAGTGGCACTAACATGTAGATAACTTTATTACAAATCTAACGCAATTTGAACGGGTCGATTCGGAGCTAAAACGACTATTTCATGAGCAAAACAGTGTAGTGGCATTTCTATAAATAGAAGGAACTATTTTCGAATTTAAATAAAATTAAATCTGGAATTAATCAAAATGGCCGAGGACTGCAGGTTCTATTTGGCCAAACTCAGGGTCTCTTTAGCAAATTTACCCGCGAAGAGGAATCGGTCTTTCAGAGCCGTTGGATCACGGATGGGTGGTTTGAATTAGATCTGGGGGAGAGAGAAGGGAGGCCGGCGGCCGAAACAGTGCAGCCGCGGCGGCGTAGCCATTGCCGGCGACGAGGACACGCCGGCGCGCGCGATACAGGGGCTATGGGCCTCGGTTCAATGAACCAAGGGTACCGGGGCAGAGGAGGTGCACGCGAACTCGCCAAGGCCGAGAGAGCGGCCGGAGGACGTAGCCAAGGCGGTGGTCGCCATGGTCGGCGGCCTGGAGCTCACAGGCGCACGCGAAACGGGTCCTAGAGGCCATGAAACACTGAATTGAAGGCCTAGTGAGAAAGAGGGGAGCACGGCGAATCTCACCACGGGGAAAAATGGAGACGGAGGCGGCTCGGGGTCGGCGGACCACGCGGAGGGGCAGACGGCGGATCCCGGCGCTACGATTGTGGCGGTTATGGCTTCCGTGCACGGCGAGCGCGAAATTGGAGCGAGGAGGCAACAGGGAGGGCGGCTATGCGTTTGGCTCCCTTTTGTAGAGGCCAAGGCGCGGGGGGGGGGGGGCGAGAGGACACTCCCACGACTGAAGTGGGCGCGACAGCGGTTGCGCTTGACCGAGCGCGGGGCGTGGAGGTGGGGGGACTACACCGATAGGCGGGCTCGGGTCGTCAGCGGCTGAGGGAAGGAGGGTGCGGCGGCAACGGTTGCCAGCCAAGCTAGGCCGCACGAGGCAGTTGCCGGCTCGGGTGGGCCGGCCCAAGAAGGAAAACAGGAGGAGGGGAAGGAGAAAGGCGAGCGGGCCGGTGGGAGAACGGGCCAGCAGGCCAAGCCAGGCCGGTGAGGAAAGAAATGGCCAGCAGGCCAAATTGAAGAAGGAAAGGGGAGGGAAAAGAAAGCCTTTTCTTTTTCCAAATAAAATTTTCCAATTCCATTTCCAAATGATTTTTGGATCCTTTTGAATTTAAATCAAAACCATTCAACATATTAAATACAATGCTCCAGCATGAGTGCATCAACATGTGTATATCCTTATGATTGATTTTAATTTCACAAAAAATATTATTTTCCTATGTTTGAATGCACACATAATTGCATAAATAATTCAAATTTACTATTTTAAAAGAATGCAAATTTTTAGGGTGTTACATAGTATCAACATGTATATATATGAACTAAATACACTAACATATAGAGCATAATTTTAGGAACTTAACAAAACTTAACAAAATTTATTTCATAATTTTTAGATACCTACATGATTTTATATGATTTACCAAAGATTAGTAAAGAAATACAAATGAAAAGCTATTTCTGTTCTCCACGAAAAAACTAAACTGATTTTGGCCCAACGCGGCCCATGTGGCACAACGCATGCATGCGCGCGTGAGAGTGTGCGGCGGCCCAATGGCGACGCGCGGTCCACGCGCGGAGGCGGTCCACGGTGAGGAAGCCCGCACGCACTGGCACTTGCAAAAACGCCCTCGCGTTATTAGAAAATAGCACGAACACTACACGTACTATTTCTATAGATAGCAACTTTGCAACAGAACCCTCATATCTTTCTCCTCTTTACAATGGCAAGGTCCACGGCCTCCCCCACTCGCTCCGGCGCGGCGAGCAGTGGCACTGGAGCTTGCACCGGCCACACCGGACCCACGCTGCCCTATCTATGAGGCCGACGCTCACCTAGGGTTCAACACGAAGCGATGGGCGGTGGTGGCACGAACGGGGGTGAAGCAGAACGGGCTCTACATGGCGGTGGGCGACCTACAACAGCGGCAACCATGTTTTGGTGAGCCATAGCGCTAACAGGATGGTAGAGATAAGGGATAAGCACCAGGGGCACACCATGAACCAGACCGAAGTGGTGGTTCGACCGGCGACTACTTGAGCAATGGTGGCCACATGTGTGCGACGAGCACAACGACGAACCACGACAGACACGGCCACATCTGTGGCAGCGGGGAGGCGGTAGCGCTCCCACTAGCATGTGCATGGTGGAGAGGGAGCCAAGGCGAGCTATTGGTGTAGAGGAATTAGTGTGGGGTGAAGTGATGGAGGCTGGCCACGGCACGAGCGGTGATGGGTCTTATCGGCATGGCGGCAGACAAAGCATCCAAAATTGGAGCTTGGCTAAGCCGCAATCAAAGTGGGCTGGGGGTCGGTTGGAGAGGGGATGTGAAGGCGGAGACACGAGCATGAGGAATTGATGAGAGGTGCTTGCTCTTGAGCTCACCATGACTGGACACGATGGCGGCGGAAATGTAGGGAAAATAGAGAAAGAGAGAGAGACAGCATGGCAGGTGGCGGGATGCGAGCGGCGGGAACGGGAGACCCACGCGTCGATGCTATAGACAACATGTGCACGTGTCCGACCAGCGTGGCCCGCATGCTACAGTGCCATAAATGACATGGCAATGATGGCTCGCCCATGTACGCGCGATAGAGGCGACACGCATAGGACCGACAACAGCATAGAGATGCAACAGACTAGCACAGACGCGATGATGATGCGATGACAGTGGCAGCATCATGACGCGAGGAGCATTGGCAGTGCGGACACGACGGCAGCGTAGCATGGTCGCGACAGCACCCAAGACGGCAGCGTGAGGAAGAGCAGCAGGGTGCGGGGCCAACGGCTCGCTGTGGTCGGCCTCGACCAAGCCCAAGCGGCTCGACCAGCCAAGCGCGATGGCATAGTTGACCGCGTGAGATGCGGCCATGTGCACAACGTAAGAAGGTCACGCGGTGACCACCCACCCAGCGCCAACCAACCCGAGACAGTGACACACACGAATTTTAAAGCGCTCAACATGACCAAACGGCTGCTCCTAATCCTAAACCGTCTTCACCATGATCAAGATGGCACATGAGACTACCAAATTGAGCTATAACACTACACCACCCTTTAATCCAATCTCTCACAATAAATTGCGAAACATAGCAATGTCTAGCTGTCGGCAAACTTGAAAACTTCTAAGTTTTTGAGCTAGATTTGTTTTCAAGTTCCGTTCCTAGACTATTAGAAATACTAGCTAGTAATATCACTTTTTTGACTGCAAGTATTTCACTGTCATCTACAAAGTTTGTACTTCCAACTTTATTAAGGTGACACATATATGTTCTATAGCATTTTTGCTTAATAAAAGTTGGTTTTCAACCTTAAGTGATATAACATGACTATCGAATCAACTTTCGTTTCGCATTTTTGTTGATCGTTTTGAGTTACGAAAATTGATCTACACACTTTATTACATGCATTAACACATAAACATGATGCTCATGACATGTTTTAGTAGATGATTTATGGTGTAACACCGAGAGTGTTACATGGAGGGACTTCATCATGATTCTTAGGCAGAGTGGAAGCACAAGCGGGTGATCACTGGATCTTCTAGTCACCCACAGGCTCAGAAGGCGCATGTTGTGTGGAGGGTGTCCTATCACTCCCTAGGTGGACAGTCATCCCATCAGACTCAGCAGACTCGCTAGGCACCTCCCACTCAGTACCATGCACCTACTCTATAGGTGCAACAGCAGCCTTAGGGACAGCAAGTTTTGCCTCGTCAGGGATAGGGGAACAAGCCGGGTGCTTATTTCAAGTGTGGCAAGGAGGGCCACTATGCTTAGGAGTGTCCACAAAACTAGCCTGCATAGTCTTCCTAGCCTTTAGCCAACTCCCATCTGGTCAAGAGGACGATTATCAAGAAGAAGGTGCCCGTAAGCCGCTCTGGACAAGTCAACTTCACTAAGGCTGAGGAGATTTTGCAGAATGAACCTATGATGGCTGGTATGTTTACCATTGATTCCCACCCAGCATATGTGTTCTTTGATTCTGGTGCATCACATTCATGAGCATGGGGTTTGCATAGAGGCACAATATATCTCTTATGGCTATTCCTATTGCCAATAGAATCAGTACTCCGGGTGCGTAGTTGTGCGTTAATACTTGGACGGACACAGTCAGATTAGTGCTAGCCACTCACACTTACTGTCTCTAGTTCGTGGTGCTGCCTGGGCAAGGCATAGATGTAATTCCGGGCATGAACTGGTTGCAAGTTTATGGGGTAGTCTTGAACCTTAAGTTATGCCTTTTTTCTTCTGAGAATAGGATGCCTCTTCTTATGCCCTCTAATCCAGCCTTACTAGTTGTTGCTCATGTTGAAGCTTCTCTTGATCTTGCTTCTATTCCTGAGGTCTGTGAGTTTCTAGATGTCTTTCCTGAAGATCTACCTGGGTTGCCACTGGATAGGGACGTGGAGTTTACTATTGAGTTAGAACCTAGCTAGCTCCTATTTCATGGTGTCCCTACCGCAAGGCTCCTAAAGAACTAGCAGAAATGAAGAAGTAGTTAGAGAAATTATTGGAGAAGGGCTTTATCCGTCCTAGCTCTTCACCATGGGGTTGCTGATCTATTTTTGTGAAGAAGGACGACACTCTTTGGATGTGTGTTGATTATCGCCCTCTCAATACGGTAACCATTAAGAACAAGTATCCCTTACATCGTATTGATACTTTGTTCGATCAGTTGGCTGGTGCAAAGGTGTTTTCTAAGATTGATCTTTGTTTGGGTTATCATCAAAATAAGATCAGACCACAAGATATACCAAAGATAGCTTTCTCTACTAGGTATGGGCCATATAAATACCTGTCATGTCCTTTGGTCTCACCAATGCTCCTGTATTCTTCATGTATCTCATGAATTCAGTCTTCATGCCAGAGTTGGATAAGTTTGTAGTGGTGTTCATTGATGATATTTTGATATACTCCAAGAACAATGAAGAGCATGTACAACACCTTTGGATAGTACTGACTCAATTAAGGGAACACAAGTTGTATGCCAAATTCAGCAAGTGTGAGTTTTGGTTAGATCAAGGGCAGTTTTTGGGACATCTTCTGATGCCTAAGGGTATCTCTATGGACCCAAGCAAGGTACATGATGTGTTAAATTGGAAGTCTCCAAAGTTAGTGCATCAGATCCGTCAGTTCCTTGGTCTTGCTGGTTATTATCGGCGCTTCATCCCTAACTTCTTCAAAATAGCCCAACCAATGACCAAGTTGCTCTAGAAAGATGTCAAGTTTGTATGGAGTCTGACTAGTGAAGAAGCTTTCCAAGCCCTGAAGAAGTTTCTTACCTCTGCTCATGTTCTTGCCCAACTAGATATTGATAAGCCATTTTATGTGTATTGTGATGCCTCAAGGACTAGATTGGGATGCGTGCTTATGCAGGATGGACATGTGCTAGCTTATGCTTCACGCTAGTTGAAAAAGCACTAGGTGAATTATCCCACCCATGATTTAGAGTTGGCTGCTGTGATGCACGCTCTAAAAATTTAGAGGCATTATTTGTTGAAAAATAAAGGGCATATTTATATGGATCACAAGAGCCTCAAATATATTTTTCACTCAGTCCAAGTTGAATATGAGGCAACGGAGATGGCTGGAGCTAATCAAGGATTACAATTTAGAAGTTCATTATCACCCTAGAAAAGCTAATGTGGTGGTTGATGCCTTAAGTCGGAAGTCACATCAAGTTGAAGAAGAATCCTTGTCTCTCAACCATGTTGAGATGCTAGCTCACATTGTTCTAGTCTTGGATCTACTTGAACAAATTATTGTAGAGCAAAGGCAAGATGTTTCGGAAATTCTGCATATCAAGAAGTTAATTGCCGAAGGGCAGGGTCCTCATTTCAGTGTTGATGACCAAGGTGTGGTGAAGTTCAAGAACCAATTGGTGGTTCCCACAAGTGATGAGCTTAGGAGAAAAATTTTGGACGAAGCTCACAACTCCAAGTTATCCATTCATCTAGGAAGTAACAAGATGTATCATGATTTGCCTCACTTGTATTGGTAACCAAATATGAAATAGGATATTACCAAATACATCTCAGAATGTGACATTTGTGGAAGGGTTAAGGCAGACCATATGCATATGCCTAGATTTCTATAGCCCTTGCCTATCCCTGTTTAGAAATGGGAGGATATTTCCATGAACTTTGTTATGGGTTTGCCCCACACGACAAAGTGGTATGACTCTATTTGGGTAATTGTGGATCACCTTATCAAGTCTGCTCATTTCCTCCTGGTGGATACAAGGTATTCAGCCAAGAAGCATGCCAAGTTGTATTTTGATCGGCTTATGACCCTACATGGAGTTCCTCTTACCATTGTTTCCGATAGAGGGTCAGTTTTTATCTCTCATTTCTGGGAGCAACTTCAAAAATGTCTTGGTACTAGTCTCCTCAGTAGTTTAGCTTATCATCCAAAACTGATGGTCAAACAGAAAGGGTCAACCAGGTAGTTGAAGATATGTTGAGAGCTTGTGTCATCCCTTTTCTAGGAAAGTGGGATGAATGCTTGACTCTAGCTGAGTTTTCTTATAACAATAGTTATCAAGAAAGTATTAGAATGGCACCATTTGAGGCTTTATATGGCAAGAAATGTAGAACACCACTTAATTGGGTTGAGGTGGGAGACCATGGATATTTTGGACCTAATTTTATCAAAGAGGCTCGAGAGCAAGTTAGCATTATTCAGAGCCATTAGAAGGCAGCTCAAAGTCATCAGAAAACTTATGCGGACAAGCGAAGAAGGCCCTTGCAATTTGAAGTTGGTGATCATGTGTATCTCAAAGTGTCTCCCATGACAGGGGTGTATCTCTTTGGCGTCTGGGGAAAGCTAGCCCCTCGCTATGTTGGACCTTACAAGATTTTGGCCCGGTGTGGCTCTATTGCCTACCGTATCTAGCTCCCGGATATTTTGTCAGCAGTACATAATGTCTTTCATGTTTCCCAATTAAAGAAGTGTTTACGGGTTCCTGAGGGAGTGGTGGAAATTGAAGGACTCACTCTCCAGCCCGACTTATCTTATATTGAGCATCCTGTCAAGATCTTAGATGAAAATAAAAGAGTGACTAGAAACAATGTGGTCAAGTTTTATAAAGTTCAGTGGCAATATCACTCGGAGGACAAAACAACATGGGAGAAAGAAAGCTATATCTTGAAGCATTATCCCCACCGTCTTTCTAGTTCACCGAGGTAATTGCTTAAATCAAAATTTATTTCTTATCTCTTTTACCACACTAGGCACATGAAATCTCGGGACGAGATTTTGTTTAAGGGGGGTAGAGCTGTAACACCCTCAGTGTTACCGCTTAAACAACTTGCTAAACTATGTCATGAGCATCATGTTTTTGTGATAATGCATGTGGTAAAGTGTGTAGATCAATTTCCATAAGTCAAAATGATCAATAAAAATGCTAAACGAAAGTTGATTCGATAGTTCATGCATATCAAGTAGGGTTTGAAACTAATTTTTATTGAACAAAAATAATATAGAACGTGTTTGTGATACTTAAATAAAGTTGGAAGTGCAAACTTTGTAAATGATAGTGAAATACTTGCGGTCGAAAAATGATATTACAAGCTAATATTTCCACTAGCTTAGAAATCGTAAATTGAAATCAAACTCAACTAAAAAACTTAGAAATTTTCAAGTCTGCCAACAACTAGACATTGCTATGTTTAGCAATTTGTTGTGAGAGATTGGGTTAAAGAGTGGTGAAGTGTTATAGCTCGATTTGGTAGTCTCATGTGCCATCTTGAGCATGGTGAAGATGGTTTAGGTGTTGAAGCAACTGTTTAGTTTTTATGGGCGCTTTAAAATTCGTGCACAACACGGTTTTGGGCTGGTTGGCTGCGATCACCGCGCTCGGGCGCTCGGCGTCGAGCGTTGGTCGCGCGTGTGCGTGCTGCCACGCGTGGCCGGCCATGGCCGCCTCTGGCCAGGCTATGGTTCGGCTGCCACTGGCCCCGTCGCGCGGAGCCACTGCTGCTGCCACCTGCCCCGCCCGCGTAACGATGGAGCCGCTACTGGCGCCATCAACTCACCATCGTGTCCGCACTCCTACCCTACCTCGCGTTGCTGCTACTAATGCCTCTATGATGCTGTGCTGCGCTGCCGCTCGCCTTGTCCTAGCATGCACGTGGGCTGTCCTGGCTGCCCCACGCTGTCACCTCGCCTTAATGGCACTGCGGCCATGCATGCCGCGCCCCCACCTACTTCCACGCGCGCACACATGGTTTGGCCGCATTATTGTGTAGCGAGTGTGTAGACGCCGCTTTAAGTCTGGTCGGCCACGTCCTGCCAAGGCGTGGATGAGCCAAGCCCACCTGCCGCGCCCCGTCTCTCTCTCTACTTTCCACCGCCATCGAGTCGCGGTCATGGTGCGTTAGAGAGCGAGCACCTCTCATCAAATCCCCGTGCCCGCCTCTCTGCCTTTATGTCCCCTTTCCGACCGCCCCCACCCTACCTTGATTATGGCTAGGCCAAGCTCCAATTTTGGAGCTTTGCTCCCGCAGCCGTGCCATTAAGGCTCAGCCCGCCTCATCATGGCCAGCTCTAACCTCGCCATCTCGCGTCGAATTGATCGCACCACTAGCCTCACCTAGAACCCCTCTTCATCGTGTGCACGCTAGTCGTAGCCCTAGTGCCACCTCCACGCCGCTAACACGACTGTGTCGCTGTGGTTTGCCATCGAGCTCGCCGCGCGCACGCAGCCAGACTTGCTCGGGGCATCTCTGGCCAAGACATCGCCACGGGTAGGATCGTGGCGCCTCACTGATGCTTACCCGTCACTTCTATTATCTGTTGTACGCTATGGCTCACCGGAACGCGGTTGCCGCCACTGCAGGTCGCCCACCACCGGGGAGAGCCCGCTCTACTTTACCCCCGTTCGTGCAACCACCGCCCGTCGTCGCGCGTCGGCCCATAGGTGAGCATCGGTCTCCTATCTAGGTATACAAGGGTCTTCGGTGGTCGGCGTACCACCTAGTTCCACCGCCCGTTGCGCCAACGAGCACGGGGCATCTCAGGGACCTCTCCTGTGCGAAGGTGAAAAGATACGAGGGCTCTGTTGCAAAGTCGTTGTCTATAGAAATAGTACCTATATGTTCGCGCTATTGTCTGATAATGTGATGGCGTTTTTGCAAGAGTGCCAGCGCGCGCGGGGGCTCCCCACCAAGGGTCGCCTCCGCACGTGGGACGCGCCCCGCGTGGGCCGCGTTGGGCCAAAATCGGTTTATCTTTTTTGTTTAAAATAAAAATAGCTTTTCATTTTAATTCTGAGCTAAGCTTTAGTAATTAATATAAAATATTGTAGATATCCAAAAATTGTGAAACAAATTTTGTTAGGTTCCTAAAATTGTGCTCTATCTGTTAGTGTATTTAGTTCATATATGTGCTGGTTGATACCAGGAGCTATTAAATCATTTGAGAGTGCTCAATATTATTAAGTTAATTATTGTAGGAATTTTTATGGTAGATTGGTAATAGCAAAAACCTTGAAATTTTTATAGTAGCTTCATTGTATTATTATGTGCTCACTGTAATTTTTGTAGCACTAAAATAGACTATTTAATATGGTAGCTAAATACCCATTAAGGCTAAATGAATAATGGCAATATATTGGTTTATAAAATTAAGCACTTGTAGGGTGAGCTTGGAATCTATTTGGTAGAGATAATGATTAGCTTAGTATCTTAGTCATTAGAGCTAGCTTAGTAGCTTAGCACGTGTATTCTTATTTTAAGAGTTGTTGTTGCCAAAATACTAAGTGTTGCATCATCGGTGCATGCATGTAGTCATGTAGAGAACAAGTTGGTGGAGTTCGTGACCGCCGGAGGCCGGAGTACGAGGAGGAGGTCCTAGAGCCATCATTGACCGACTTAGCTGACAATTCGCCTATCCAAGACAAGCTCTGGTGCATAACCCTTATTTTAAATTATCACTATATATATATATATATATATATATATATATATAATGTGCATTTACGTTACAGGATTTATATAGAAACTACATGCATAGATAAATCTACCCATGAGTTCTATTAGCATAGGTCGAGTAGCTGCTATGCTTAGGCTATCGGTAGCATGAGTAACCTATCGTTACTCACAATAGGTGATTATTATTACTCTTATGATAAAATGGTGAAAGGAAATGGAGACCGAGCAGGGATATGGTACGGGTATTGGTGGGTGTAATAGCTTGTGTCCCGCGGCCAATGAGGGATAGCTTAGTTACACTGTTTCCCTATCTGTGTCGGTTAATGACCATCCATTGGTGTGGATTCTAGTCAGGTCACAGACTTATTATCTTGAGCACATACTTGCTTATGGGTGTGGAAAGGCTCATTGCTCTCTTGTCGTGGGTTCCGGCTCTTTCCGGACCGACTGATTGGAGGCTGGGATGGTGCAGGTCTAAGCTCCGCACTGAGTCTGGGACTCAGGAGTGGGGGCTTGGAGTCTAAGTTTGGACAAGGACCTAGATCCCTTGACAGGAGAGTGGTGGGTTGGTCTTGCTTGTGCCTAGGGTACAAGTGGGGTGTGTGTGTCGGGGTACCTAGCTGGGATACATTGGTTCATGAATTGTTGTATAATATGGTACAACTTGTCTACGATCTAGCATGTAGTAAGAACTGAAAGATGAAAGATGGAGAAATGGATCTGATTGCTCAACTCTTGCTTGAAAGTAGAACATGTGCTTACATAGAATGGTTAGCTAATGAACTAATCAGGACTGCTAATAAAACACATACATAAGGATTCACTGCTAGTAATGCCTCTCGCAAACAAAAAGTAAACCCAGCAAACCATATAGTTTATCATATCCTTTGAAGTTAGGAAATTATTCCCACTAGTCTGGTAAGTCTTGCGAGTATATTGTGTACTCAGGGTTTATTTACCCTGTTGCAGGTGCAGCTTGAGGAGTGGCTGTTGTGTGGAGGATTCTTCTGGTGGGCACAGACGGATCCTTGTATCTTATCGTTAGATGTTTATTTCAATTTCGCTGTTTAAATTTCACACTCTAAACTTGGTATTGTAATAATGTATTTTTGAGAACTCTTGTTGTATGAAATGGACTAAATATTGTAAACTCATTCTCATTATTGGATCTTGGATGAAAAATGTGGAGTGTTCGAGTTCTCCCTTAGGGTGTGCTCGACGGAACCGTCCGATGTAGCCAACTTTCGAGGTGCTTAGTGTCTGGTGGAAGACGGGCGCATCCGGAAGCGTGCTATTTTGGGTGGTTCTACCACAGAAAGAAAAAAAGGCAAGTACCAGTCTACACTAGTAGAGAAACAGCCTTTCATCCCATGGCCAAAAAGTATTTAGTCCCGGTTTAAAAATTGCAACCGTGGCTAAAGGGAGGAATGGACCTTTAGTCTCGGTTTGTAATACAAACTTGGACTAATTCTACCCTTTAGTCCTGGTTACAACGGTTACCGAGGTGTGTCAGAGGCACATCAGTGCGAGAATCTTTAGTCCCGGTTTGAGACATGAACCTAGACTAAAAGTGTGACTTTTAGTCCCGGTTTGAGACACGAACCTGGACTAAAGGTACCTTTAGTCCATGTTTATGTCTCAAACCCGAACTAAAGGTGTCTCCAAACTAAATTTAAAAGGAAAACGTATCTTATCTAAGTTAGATGTGTGGTGGTAGGTGAGATGGTAACACGTGCAAAGGCTGAAGTGGGAGGTCGTACACTAGTAGAGAAATGAGTTGTAGTCCCAGTTGGGAACTGGCTTTAGTCCTGGTTTCCCAACCGGGACTACGAATCTGGGACTAAAGGTCCTGGCCTTTAGTCCTGGGTCAGATAACTGAGACTAAAGGTCCATCCCCAGGAGAAAAATAAACGAAATTATAGGGAAACCTCTCTTGCGATGTGTGAGATTCGAACCTAGGACCTCTTTCCTCGCGCATAAACTCCTTACCAATTCTGCTGTACACCACATGTGACAGGGTTTTAGACACTCTCCTTTTGAATTGACCTGTGGGGTACCTTTAGTCCCGGGTGGGAGACCTTTAATCCGGGTTGGTGACACCAACCGGGACTAAAAGGTCACCCTTTAGTCCCGGTTGGTATTACTAATCGGGACTAAAGGTTGAAGGACCTTTAGTCCGGGTTGGTAACACCAACCGGAACTAAAGGTGGCCTGCTGCGAAAGCGTGCCAGGACAGAGGCCTTTAGTCCCTGTTGGTAGCTCCAACCGGGACTAATTCTTTCTTTACTCCCGGATGCAAAAAATACCGAGACTAAAGCCTAAAATCGAAGCGGATGAAATGTCATTTCTCTACTAGTGGTAGGTTCGAATCTCCACAACTGCAACTTTTTTTACCCAATAAACACCTCTACTCCCAATTGGAGGAACCGGGACTAAAAATCAAAACCTTTAGTCCTGATTGCATAGTCCCGGTTCCAAAATCGGGATTAAAGTGGGTTGAGAACTGGGACTACAGCTAGGTTCTCTACTAGTGCTAGTTTTTTTAAATGAAAACTGGGCTAGAAAAACCATATAATTGAGAAGAGCGCCCCACTCATCATGCACAAGTTATGCTGCACGACATGACACAAAGGCCTCGTTCGGCTTACCTTATAATCTGCACTATTCAGCTTGTTTTTTCATCCGGAACAGTATTTTTCTCTCACAACAATTCAACCAGAACAGTGTTTTTCAGTCAATTCAGCCAAGTTTCAGCAAACCGAACAGGGCCAAAAGTTATCCGAACTAATCATAGAAGCAATAGCAGCTACTGAAAATTAATGCCTATAGCCCACCAGTGACCATTGGTTCCCATCGTCCACGATCTGGCGTACAAGTTCCATGGGTGTCGCGCCCGTTCCACCGAAAGTCCTGACATTTCTTTCCTTCCAGATTCTCCAGCCAAAGAGGAAGACAAGGGCCGGAGTCAAAGCCTGCTCTCGCTATCTTTGGGAATTTAGGGTTTCTTTGGATATCTAACAGCTAAAACCCAAACAGACTTTAAGATTAGTAAAAAAAGTTCAGCAATTTCAATGGCTTCGTTCCATAATCTTGTTCAGTTATGGGCGATTATTTGGATATATAAACCACAACAAAATGAGGAGAGGCTAGAGGTTGACATCCAGGATCAAATTGATGGTTTGTCTAGCAGATCTAAAACGGTGGCCTATTGTGTTCGTCTCCGTCTCTCGTACCAAATACAGAATATGAATGAATTCATGCCCCCTCTTTCATCTCTCCTTGTCTTCAAACCAAGTGCAATAATCCAGAGGAGCTGTTGGAAACATCATACGCAAACAATTATCATAATATCCTAAACCACTAAATAATGCATTCTCCCATACTTCTCTTTGATATTGATATATATTATTGCTGTTCAATATACAATGCCTTTATATTTTTCCTCCACGACGCAAAATTGAAGGATCGGAGTGCTAGCTTTCACTAAAAGTTGTTGACGATCGATCGTTTTGATGCTTTCCATGCGTGACTATATGAAGAATGTGCAGATAAGCTCCTCAGGGACGACAAATTGAAGTGGAGGATCCTTTTCTTTTCTCCCCTTTTGGGTATACTAAGTCACAAGTTGGGTAGTCGCCTAGTCGGAGGAGGAGGAAATATCCAAGTAAGTTCAAAAGTGGCCTCAAATGTATGGTTCTGGTACTTGTTTCTTTTTCCCAAACAAAGAAACCGATGCATTTGTGTTGGCTGAAAATTGATATCCTTTTTTAGGAAAACATGAGGGGCTCGCCCTTACTGAAAATGGATATTCACTTCGGAAAGAAAAAAAAAGATGCATGAAAATCAAACTTCCATGCGAAGAATTAATGCATCAGTTGGCTGAAAATGGACTCCCGTATTTACGCTTGTAGCTTCACCATCACAAGTGGTACTGTATTATTTTTGCACTCTAAACGGACACGAGACTGTGTTTAGTTGTACACACTAGATCGGTGGGTTTAATTTGCATTGCATTGAGGTGCCCTCTAGCTAGAACCTCGATTGGAGTAGGTCGTGTCCTAGTCACGACCCAATCTCGCCAATATATACTCCTACCTTTGGGCTTAATTCTTCCCTCCACTAATTATTGCATCCTCATTTCTTCGTCGCCGCCTTAATTACCCTATTAGTTTTTTCTTGTTTGCCCTGTTTTAATCAACGCGGAATCCTATTTCTAGCTAGTACCAATGACCAATACAGTACTATATATATAACAGGAGTATATTTATATTATTATACGTACATGTGTGATGGATGTGAACAAGTGTTATTATTGGACGATAGTCATTAATTATGGCTTACTATATATATGAGTAGTATGTATTGCACCTGTTCCCTAGCTGCTACCATGGCCGAGAAAGGAACGTGCATGAGATAAGCACGCCAACCCGATGACGGATTATGGATGAGATGAGATGAGGGATCGACGAGGTCGATCTCCGGTCCCCGTCAGCATTTGACGCTGACCTGCACCAATTCTTCCCAGGTATTCACGTATACTATGGACGGCAGAGTGAGAGGCTTGCTGCAGAGCAGATTCCTGTGACATGCATGGTTGAAACGCATGCAAACACGTACCGACCACCGATGGACATGGAACATGAATGCTCCTGCTTTTCATCGATCACAGGTAAGATAGCTGCAGATTACTTGATGTTGATGTGTTCCAAACTAACATAATCTGTGAGCTAGCTAACTTGCTTGGACGGTCAATGCATGTAATAATGCACTATATATAGTCAGCAAGCATCGATATATGCATCGTGTGTACGTACTGTCCTGTCTCTTATTATTAGCTAGGTGAAAGGATTAGCTAGGTGAAAGGATCAAGATGTCCAAGAGGAGGTGAATTAGGTTAATTCTAAATTTCTTTGCAATAATTAAACTCTACGGTTAGCCCAATTAACTCCTTGTGCCTAGAAAATGTTTCTATTGATCTAACGCACAAAAGTTTAGCACCCTAAGTTCCAATCCTACTCTAGCATAGCAATTCTATGATTGTAAATGACAAGAATTGAATTGCTCAAAGTAAAGAGAGGAGGAACGCGACAATGTTTTGCCGAGGTATCGGAGAGTCGTCACTCCCCACTAGTCCTCGTTGGAGCACCCGCGCAAGGGTGTAGCTTCCCTTGATCCGCGCAAGGATCAAGTGCTCTCTACGGGTTGATTCTTTGACACTCCGTCGCGGTGAATCACCCACAACCGCTCACAACTTGAGTTGGGTCATCCACAAGCACCGCCGGATGATCACCAAGCTCCCAATCACCACCAAGCCGTCTAGGTGATGGCGATCACCAAGAGTAACAAGCATGAACTCTCACTTGACCACGACAAGCCTAATGAGAAGGGTGGATGCACACTTTGCTACTCTTGATCTCACTAATGAGGGCTCTCTTTGGGATTCTCAAATCTCAATCACCTCACTAGGACCTTGTACTTCTTGGCACTCTCAAAGGTGTTTCTCAGCTGTTGGAATGAGCAAAAGTACCCCCACACACGAATGGAGGAAGTATTTATAACATGGGCTAAAAAATAAATTGTTATGTGCCTCTGCGGGGTGACCAGACGCTCCGGTCATGTTGATCGGACGCGTCGGTCAGTTCACCCCGAACTCCAGTGTTTAAAGTGTGACCAAAGCTGGCCAGCGTCCGGTCAACACTGACCGGACGCGTCCGGTCGTGATTTTCCCTCTCTGGAACCTTACTGGAGTCGACCGGACGCTGGCCCTCAGCATTCGGTCACTTGACCTCTTAGCGTCCGGTCACTTCCAGACGACTTCACTTTGATCAAATGAACTGACCGGACTCTGCGCTAGCATCCGGTCACACCGAAGCCAGCGTCTAGTCAGCATTTGACCCTCTATTCACTTCCAACTTTCGATCATACGTGAATGAAGTTTGCTCCAATGGATCTAAGGGCTTTTTAGGAGCTACCTAGTGCTAGGTTTAGCAAGTGTGCACCACACCTAACCCACTAGACTCACCTAGGTCAAGCTACCCATCCATACCCCCCTTAATAGTACGGCCAAAGGAAAAACAAAGTCCTAAACTACTCTAAGTGTCTCTTCTACTCCAATCGACACTTAGAACTAGTCCATCCTTAACCTTGTCATTCATCCTTTGAAAACCAAAACGATTTTCATCGTAGAGGCATGACCACAATGATAGCCCAATCGATCTCCATTACCACTTAATTGTCTCTGCAAAACACATGTTAGTCATAGTAATCACGTATTATCATTAATCACCGAAACCCAACTAGGGACCTAGATGCTTTTAATCTCCCCTTTTTGGTGATTGATGACAATACTACCTCGAGTATGAGAAAGAGTTGAGGTTTTTGACATGCTTGGTTCATATAAGCTTTTGGCAATAAGAACAAAAGTGTTAGGCAAGCTTATATGACCCAAGCCAACATGATGTACTCAAAAGATATGAAATAAGCATGAGTACAAGTAATAAAGCTCATTTGCATCGGAGTAAAACGCGAAAGAAAAGCAAATGAGCATAGCACAAGTGATATGACATGTAAATAATTCAAAGTAGAAAGCACACATGTCATATATCACGATCACGTAGATATCACTATCACATAGATATAGTTTAATGCATAAAAGTAAACACACGACGAATGCATAATACTATATCACACATAAAAACCAAATATAATAGATAGTCTAAGTAAACTAAGCTCCCCCTAGATATGTCGCTAACCCTAAGACTAACATACTCGATCCCTCTCCCTCTTTGGCGTCAAACACCAAAACCTAAGGGTCGGTCGGTGGGGCTACAGCGGACGAGTCAGGCGCTGAGGTACGAGGAGCAAGCTGGAACTGAGTGCCGTCATCATCTGAACCAGAGCTCTGAGCTGTCTGACCCTCTGTAGCTGGAAGCGACGCTGAAGCGGGCTGGGTCAGATCAACAACTAGAACTGTTGTAGACTGTGTAGGTATGACTAGAGCTACCGGCTCTGATGATGCCACTAAGGAAGGGAGCGCCTCTGTAGTCCTAGTAATAGGTGCAACTATAGAAGGACATGGGATATGCAAATATGGCAGAGTAGGCTGTCCTGTCAACTCGTTGAAAGATGCACCAAGGCTCCTGGACACTGTAATCTCTAGCACTAGCAGTGAGAAAGTCTAAGCCGGTGTGAAGCCCGTCTAGAGAGGTGTGAACTGCGGGGCTAACATGGGCGAAGCAAACCACTAGGACACCTACTCTGTAGGTGAAGCAAAATATGATGGTGGCTGTCTCAGACTGTGAAGCCCACTAGGCTGTAACACTAGAGTCATAGAAGTGGTGGCAGGCTGACCAAGCTAGGGTGACTGCTGTGGCGGTGGAACCCCAATAGCTGTCACTACATGCTACATAAATCCAAGGAGCTGCTGCTGCATGAAGAGTTGTTGCTGATGCATGGCCTGCTGCTGCTACTATATGGCCTGCTGCTGCCGCTGAAACTCATCCTGTCGAGCCTAGAACTGTGCAAAAGTAGCGGCGGTCTCCTGAGCCTGGCGAGCCTGATCCTGCCTCATCCGCTCAAGTATGGCAAGTAGAGCGGGGTCAGTCTGTGGTGTAGATGGAGCTGACCTGGACCTAGCAGCCTCATGATCATGTCGTTGAGGAGGCATCTGAGGGATATCGTGCTAGTCCTCATCTAAGCTGTCGCTGGGGTCGCTCTCGACCATCCCCTCCTGCTGAGCATCAAGCTGCTCCTCATCTATAGCTGCTATGCCCCTGATAGTATCATCCTACTGGGCTGCAGTCTCTGGCACATCTGGACGATGATACGGCTGGCTAGGTGCACTCGGTGTACTATGGCGAATCATCTGAGTCAGGTCATATACAGGAAAGTCTGTAGTAGCACCACTGTACTCAGCTAGCATCTCAGGCAGCCTCACTGTAACTATCCTATGAATAAGAAACGTGATCCAGTGGGCATAGGGCAACTGTCGGTGACCTCTGAACCCCTCAGCAATAGTATCCTCTATCTCTGATAGACGGAGATCCCAAATATCAAACACTGTTTGCTGCATCAGATAGTTCAGTAGCCACAACTATATGCGAGTCAAGCCCTCATGATACCCCATCCTCGGAATCAGTGTCCTCCTCATAATGGCATCAAGCACTCTAGCAGTGGGAGTAAGATCACTAGGTATCCTGCTAGACCCCTTGCCGAATGGCTCTGTGAAACAGTGGTGGACTAGATCAGTAGGGGGCACCATCCCGCCATGAGGACATCTGGGGGGCGCTGCCTGTCCATAGCAAACCTCATGTAGCCGGACGGGCTGCTCTTGAAGCTTGAGTATCTCTCTAACCCTAGTGCTCGTCAGCCTATAATCTCTGTCACTGAATGCAAAGTGTATGAATCTATGCTGTGGGTCAATATAGAGAGAGGCATAGAACTAACGGACCCAAGATGGAACATATAAGCCTGTCCGTCCAAGTAAATCTGTCAGCCCTAGCATGTAAGAAAGGTAGGGGCGAATGTGCTCTCTAGCTGCTGCAACAGTAGACTCTATGTTGCACACCCTCTGAGATGTGAAAATAACTCTACTATTAAGATATGCATTGTAGAAGTCCTCCTACAGTAGTGTGTAGGAGCCCTCTAATGCACGCTCATCTCGCCTCGGTGGAAACCACTGCTCAAAATCCACAAATTTGAGCTGCTGCACCTGCTTGGCCGTGGCGGCCCTCACATCTAGATGAGTCACTGGAGGCAGACCCTATGGTTTGGGCGGTGGACGAGAACCCCTCCGCTGTGTATCTGCCCTTGGTGTGACTGGAGCACAGGTACGACCAGAGCGGCGAAGCGGCGGCTGAGGTGCCTGCTCTGTCTCCTCGGCCTGCTGTCCCTCTTGAGTATGCGCTGCTGCCTGTGGCTCCTGCTGTGACTCCCCCTAAGGCTGACTCTCATCCAAGATAACTCGTTGTCCCGCAACCATGATAGTCCTAGCTAGACCACCATGACGGCGCTCTACCTGCTCTAGTGCGGCCCTCGTAGATGGAGAGAGCTAATCTGTAATAACAACACCACTACGAGCACCTCCTCTCTCGGCACGCTCTGCGGACTCTGCAATTGCGGCTGCTCTAGCTATGTCTGCATCTAGATACTTCCGCTTCTTTGTTGCAAGTTTCTTCATCGCCTTGCCTTTTGGATCTGTACGCAAGCGAGGTGGATGTCTCGGATCCTCATCACTGGGACCACCTCCAACATTCTTGACGCGAACCATCGGTTGGATCTAAAAAGAACAACTACCGCTGACAAGAAACAACTGTCAACTGTCGCTTCCGAGGCTTGGTCTCGATCCATACTCACGAGCTTGGCCCCGAGTTGACTGACAACTACAAATGGGACCTCAACGGCACCGACTCGCTGCACGATAGAATAGAGGATATATAGATAATCTTAATTATCCATCTAGAGATGCAAAAACCTAAGAAAGCAAGCAATTAGGTACAAAATTAAATCGAGGGCTTGCTACCTGACGAACCGGCGATGCGAAGAGATGAGAAGCGACATGCGGGGAACCACTGAATCGGCTAGGGTTAGGGTTCTGGCTCAACGAAAATCGGCAACCGAGATGATGTGGAGGTAGTGGCTTAGGGCACTACGGCAGCTCTAGCGAGGCGGTGCGGCTATAGTGGGAGCTCGCCGGCGTGCTGGCACGGCGTGGGTGTGGTGGCTCTAGTAGAGGGGACGTGGGGAGGCTGGCGTGGCGGTGGCAGCGGCGTCTCGGGCGCGACGCAGCGTGGGTGGTGGCGAGCGAAGGCGCGGACCAGCGGCAGCGGCGGCGGCTCAGGCGCGATGTAGCGTGAGTGGTGGCGTGCGGAGGCGCGGAGGCACGACCGGTGGTGGCGCGCGGCGCCGAGGCGCGACGGGTGGCGTAGGGAGCAGCAGTGCAGGGTGCGGCGGCCGACGACGTGGGAGCGAGGTGGCGATGTCGGCGGGATAGGTCAAAGCGCACAGTCGGCTTGCGGTTATAAAGGGTCCCCCGATGTGACAGAGAAGGAAACAGAAAAGAGATTGAATCCCGCACGTTTTCAACTGACCGAACGCTCCGGTGGCAACGACCGGACGCTGCCACCCAGCGTCCGGTCGACTCCAGAGAGGTCTAAATCTCTTGGAACCGTGACCGGATGCGTCCGGTGGACACCGACCGGACGCAGCCAGAGTCCGGTGCAAGCTGTCTCCTTCGTCTTCGATCGACTGGACGCTGGGAGAACACTATTTCAGCGTCCGGTCACTCCTTCATAGCAGGTTCACCTCCTGTGAACTGACCGGACGCTGGACATCAGAGTCTGGTGCAGCGTCCGATCACTCCTTTTCCAGCAAATCTTCAAAGTCCTTCGTGCTGCCTGTTCCCAATCAAGTCCCAACTCCAATAAGATCCAAATAAACACCAATTGGGACTGATGTGAGTGACATCTCTCAAACCCTCATGTTTTCAAAAATATTTTGCCTTAGGCTATTATTCTTTTTATGAAAATAGGCAATAAGAGAGCAATTGAAGATAAACGATAAAACAATATTTATGCATATGCAATGCAATACTTGAAGATAAATCTAGTTGCTTGTCAAGTTTGATCCAAGGTTAAGCTTCTTCACATGCTTTACGGCGGTTATCTTAACCATGTTAGACAAGCCCTATATGCATTACCAAAAATTAAACATGTTGTATATTACAATGCAATGCAAGGGACAACGCAAGCTCATTTTTTAGTGAAGTTGCTAAAATCAAGAACATTGAGCTCATTCCGCAATCGTCAAAAAGTCACCTCATCTAGCGGTTTAGTGAAGATATCCACCAATTGATCCTCGGTCCTTACACCTTCTAACGATATATCATTTTTAGCAACATGATCTCTATGAAAGTGATGGCGGATATCTATGTGCTTGGTGCGAGAGTGTTGAACCGGATTATTTACAAGTTTTACCACACTTTCATTATCGCACAAAAGAGGTACTTTATCTAGAACTACACCATAGTCTAGCAAATTTGTTTCATGTAAAGTATTTGTGCACAACAAGCACTCGCGGCAATGTATTTCGCTTCGGCGGTGGACAAAGCCACACTATTTTGCTTCTTGAAGGACCAAGACACAAGTGATCTACCAAGCAAATAGCACCCTCTGGATGTGCTTTTCTATCAACTTTGCACCTGGCATAATCTGAATCGGAATAGCCAATTAACTCAAATTTAGCTCCTTTGAGATACCAAAGGCCAATGCTTGGTGTGTGCTTAAGATACCTGAGGATTCTTTTTATGGTAATTAAATGAGTTTCCTTAGGATTGGCTTGAAATCTTGCACACATACACACACTAAACATGATGTCGGGCCTAGATGCGGTTAAATATAACAAGCTACCAATCATAGAGCGATAGATAGTTTGATCAACCATGTTACCTCCCTCATCTAGGTCGAGATGTCCATTAGTTGGCATTGGTGTCTTGATTGGCTTACATTCATCCATCTTGAATCTCTTGAGAAGATCATTTGTATATTTCTCTTGAGAGATGAAAATCCCTTCTCTCATTTGTTTGACTTGAAAACCAAGAAATAATGTAAGCTCTCCAATCATTGACATCTCAAACTCCTTTGACATCAATTCACCAAACTCTTTGTAAGAATCTTCATTTGATGATCGAAAGATGATATCATCAACATACACTTGACAAATGAAGATATGCCCATCAAGCTTCTTGGTGAATAGTGTGGTGTCGACCTTCCCGATGGTGAAGCCCTTCTCAATGAGGAAGTCCCGAAGGCGCTCATACCAAGCTCTTGGGGCTTGCTTAAGCCCATATAATGCCTTGGACAACCTATAAATATGATTAGGATATTTAGGGTCTTCAAACCCAGGAGGTTGATCAACATAGACTAATTCATTAATAAAGCCATTTAAAAATGCACTTTTCACATCCATTTGATATAGTTTCATTTCATGATGTGATGCATATGCAAGGAGGATACGAATGGCTTCTAGTCTTGCAACCGGTGCAAAGGTCTCTCCAAAATCCAATCCTTCAACTTGAGAGAACCCCTTTGCAACTAGTCTTGCCTTACAACTATGCCTTCATCATCTTGCTTATTGCGGAACACCCACTTTGTTCTATTGACTCTTGCTCCTTTTGGCCGCTCTTTAAGAGTCCAAACTTCATTGTGGGTGAAGTTGTTCAACTCTTCATGCATGGCATTTATCCAATCCGCATCTTGAAGAGCTTCTTCTACCTTGGTAGGCTCATAGCAAGAGACAAAAGAGTGATGAGCAATAAATGAAGCAAGTTTTTGTGAGCGAGTCATTACCACCTTTGATGGACTCCCTATGATGAGATCTTGTGGATGATCTTGTAGTAGAGGTGTATTTCTTCTATTGACCACTTGAGGAGGAGGTTGTGGAGCATCAACATCTTGTGCTTGTACCACCATTTGATCATGGGAGACATGGGTGTCTTTATTTTCTACTCTCCCATCTTTATCATCATCTTGTGGCACACTTGATGAAGAAGGTGGATCAATCACTTGTACATCATCTTTAGGCTTGATGTCTCCAATCGGAATGTTCTTCATAGCCTCCCTCAATGGTTCATCACCTACATCATCAAGATTCTCATGTGCTCCTTAGGAGCCGTTAGATTCATCAAATTTCACATCATATGTTTCTTCAACCAAGCCGGTGGCATGATTAAATACTCTATATGCTTTGGACTTTGATGACTAACCAACAAGAAAACCAATATCACAACATCTTTGAAACATCCCTAGGTGTTGCCGCTTCTTATAGATGTAGTATTTGCAACCAAACACCCTAAAGAAAGAGATGCCCGGCTTCTTCCCATTGAGCAACTCATAAGGTGTCTTGTCAAGGAACTTTTGAAGGAATAGGCGGTTGGATGCATAGCATGTGGTGTTGATAGCTTCCACCCATAGAGCTTCGGGGGTGTTGTACTCATCTAGCATTGTTCTTGCAAGAGTGATCAATGTCTGGTTCTTTCTCTCAACTACACCATTTTGTTGAGGAGTATATGTTGCGGAGACATCATGATTGATCCCAACTTCATCACAATAGGCTTCTATGTTTGTGTTGTCAAATTCCTTCCCATTATCACTTCTAATCTTCTTGAGCTTCACTTCAAACTCATTTTGTGCTCTCTTGGCAAACTTCTTGAAGCAAGATGTAACTTCGGATTTGTCATGAAGGAAGAATACCCATGTGTATCTTGAATAGTCATCAACAATCATAAGACAATAAAGATTTCCTCCCAAACTCTTATATGTTGTTGGTCCAAATAAATCCATGTGAAGGAGTTCTAGCACTCTTGTGGTTGACATGAAAGCTTTGGTTGGATGAGTATTTGCAACTTGCTTGCCGGCTTGACATGCACGCTTGTCCTTCTCAAACTTCACATCCTTCAACCCTCTCACCAAATCATTCTTCATTAGCTTCTTGAGTGAGCTCATCCCAACATGAGCAAGTCTTCTATGCCATAGCCACCCAAGTGTTGTTTTGGTGAATAGGCAAGTCTTCAAATTTGCATCTTTGGAGGTGAAGTCCACAAGATATAGGTTGTTGTATCTAAATCCTTTGAATATCACTTGATCATCATCCTTCTTGGATACAACAACTTCCTTCTTGGTGAACAAGCATTGGAAGCCAAGATAACACAATTGTCCAACAGATAGCAAGTTGAAGCTCAATGAAGCAACATATAGCACATTTGAGATAGAATGATCATTTGATATTACCACTTTGCCCAATCCTTTAACCTTGCCCTTTGAGTTATCTCCAAATGTGATTCTTTCTTGTCCATCTACTTCTTTATCTAGTGAGGTGAACATACGAGGATCACCGGTCATATGTTGTGTGCAACAACTATCAATAACCCATTGACTTCCATCGGTCTTATAGTTCACCTACACATAAGAGATCAAGCTTTAGGAACCCAAACTTGTTGAGGGCCCTTCACCTTCTCAACAAGTGACTTAGAAACCCAAATTTTCTTAGGCCTATTCTTGTTGGGAGGTCCTAAGAACATGACTTTCATCTTTCCACTAGAATCATTTCTAAGCATGTAGTGAGCATTAAAGGCAAAAGGTCTAGCATGCTTGGGCAAGGGTTGTGGTGATGGAGTTTGGCACTTATGAGCAAAGTGTCCTTGTCCACACTCAAAACACTTCTTTAGATTTGGCTTTTGTTGTTGTTGAGCTTGAGCCTTCTTCTCTTTGTTTGCCATGTACCTAATGCCACTTCTATCCATCTTCATGACGGTGTTCATTAGTAGCTCACTTTGAAGATACTTGCCTCTAGTGAACTTGCTCAATCCAATCTTGAGATGCTCTTTCTCCAACTTGAGCTTCTTGTTTTCTTCCTTAAGAGCATCATTATTTTTCTCTTCCTTGAGCTTCTTGTTTTCTTCTTTGAGCTACTCATTCTCAAGCATCAACTCCCCATCATGATCAAGAGTTTCTAGCATAACAGACTTGGTGGTTTTGAGTTCTTCAAGATCTTTCTTGAGCTTTTCATTGTCATTCTTGAGCTTGACAAACTCATCATAATCATTGGCCTCAACCACTTGCTTACCCTTGCTACTAGAACTTTGCTCAATGCTCTCAATGATCAAATCATCACATGATGTAGCTATATGAATCTTAACAACATTGTTAGTAGCATCATGTGGGTCATTGAATAAATATTCTTGAGCAATCACTAGATTATCATGATTAATCTTAAGAGTAGTATATTTATCTTTTAGCATATTATGGCTAGTGATGAGCTCTTTATGCATCCTCTCAAGTTTATCATGTTTATCTTTAAGCTCTTTTCTTAGAAGATTTGAGCTCTTTGAGTTTGGATGACATAGCTTCATTTGCTTCTCTAAGCTCAATACTAGCCTTTTTGGCTATATCACATTTAGCTAAAAGAGAATCATTTTTAGCTTCTAACTTGTCATTCTTAGCTCTAGTCTTTATAATGATCTTGGAGTATTTATTTAGCAATTTAACAAGATCATCATAAGAAGGTAATTCATATTCATCATCATCGCTATCGCTATCATCATTACTAGCATATTCATCACCACTACTCTCATCATCATTTGATACCTTGCGTTCACCCTTGGCCATAAGGCATAGGTGTGTAGAGGATGATGGCGATGGTGACGGTGAAGATGATGAAGAGTCAATAACAATGGCGACCACCTTCTCGTTGTCACTATCATCATCGGATGAGCCACTAGATGAATCAATGTCCATGAGCCAATCACCGACGATGTATGCCTTTCCACTCTTCTTCTTCTTGTGGAAGTCCTTCTTCTTGCCATCTCTCTTCTTGTATGGCTTGTCTTTCTTCTTCTCATCTTCATCACTTGAGTCATCTTTCTTGCCCTTGTTCTTGTTCTTGAACTTGTCTTTCTTGGGCTTTGTGCATTGGTGAGCTAGATGACCAAGTTCTCCACAATTGTAGCAATCCATCTCGGAGATTGGCTTCCTTCTAGAGCTAGTAAAGAACTTCTTCTTCTTGCCATCAAACTTGATGCCACTCTTGTTGAGCTTCTTTAGCATCTTGGCATTTTTTTCTCACCATGAGAGCAAGGCTTGCATCATCAACTTCATCATCACTTGAGCTCTCATATTCAAGCCTTGCTTTGCCCTTCTCTTGACTAGCTTTGAATGCTAAATCATTTTCTTTCTTCTTGTTAGACGATGAGCCATCTTGAGGTGTGATGTGCATGTACATCTCATGAGCATTGATCTTTCTCAAGATTTGTGTCGGTGTAGTGGTGGAAAGATCACCTTGATGAAGCACGGTCACAATATGCCCATATTTGTCATTGGGGAGGACACTCAATATCTTTCTTACAACATCAGATGATTGCATTTGAGTGAGTCCAAGCCCATTGACATCCTCTACAAGAATATTCAAACGTTAATACATTTCATTAGCATATTCTTTAGGAAGCATCTCAAAAGAGTTAAGCTTTTTCATGACAAGATGATAGCGTTCCTCATGCTCACTCTTTGTTCTCTCATGGAGCGCACAAATGTCTGACCATAGTGCATGGGCATCTTTGTGGTTCCTCACCCGGTTGAACACATCTTTGCAAAGACCTCTAAAGATAGTGTTTCAACCCTTTGCATTCCATTTCTCGTAATTCACCTCATCGCCTTGTAGGTTAGTAGCATCCCGAGGTTTTGGGAAGCCTTGTGAGGCGGCTCTAAGTATTCCAACATCTAGAGCTTCTAAGTACACCTCCATACGAATTTTCCAATATGGAAAATCATCCCCCTCAAAGATAGGAGGAGGTTCGTCCCCGTGAGACATCTTTCTCTAGGCGGTTAAGCCTAAATACGTGAGCACGAGGCTTTGATACCAATTGAAAGGATCACGATGCCCAAGAGGGGGGTGAATTGGGCTAATTCTAAATTTTTTGCAATAATTAAACTCTACGGTTAGCCCAATTAACCCCTTGTGCCTAGAAAGTGTTTCTATTGATCTAACGCACAAAAGTTTAGCACCCTAAGTTCCAATCCTACTCTAGCATGGCAATTCTAGGAATGTAAATGACAAGAATTGAATTGCTCAAAGTAAATGCTCAAAGTAAAGAGAGAAGGAGGAACGCGGCGATGTTTTGCCGAGCTATCGGAGAGTCGCCACTCCCCACTAGTCCTCGTTGGAGCACCCACACAAGGGTGTAGCTCTACCTTGATCCGCGCAAGGATCAAGTGCTCTCTACGGGTTAATTCTTTGACACTCCGTAACGGTGAATCACCCACAATCGCTCACAACTTGAGTTGTGTCATCCACAAGCTCTGCCGGATGATCACCAAGCTCTCCAATCGCCACCAAGCCGTTTAGGTGATGGCAATCACCAAAAGTAACAAGCACGAACTCTCACTTGACCACGACAAGCCTAATGAGAAGGGTGGATGCACACTTTGCTACTCTTGATCTCACTAATAAGGGCTCTCTTTGGGATTCTCAAATCTCAATCACCTCACTAGGACCTTGCTCTTCTTGGCACTCTCAAAGGTGTTTCTTAGCTGTTGGAATGAGCAAAAGTACCCCCACTCATGAATGGAGGAAGTATTTATAACATGGGCTGAAAAACGAACCGTTATGTTCCTGTGCGGGGTGACCGGACGCTCCGGTCATGTTGACCGGACGCGTCGGTCAGTTCACCCCAAACTCCAGTGTTTACAGTGTGACCGGACGCTGGCCAGCATCCGGTCAGCACTGACCGAACGCGCCCGGTCGAGATTTTCCCTCTCTAGAACCTTACTGGAGTCGACCGGACGCTAGCCCTCAGTGTTCGGTCACTTGACCTCTCAGCGTCCAGTCGTAGCAGACGAAAACACCTCAGTCAAATGAACTGACTGGACCCTGAGTCAGCGTCCGGTCAGTATTTGACCCTCCATTCACTTCCAACTCTTGATCATACGTGAATGAAGTTTGCTCCATTGGATCTAAGGGCTATTTTGGAGCTACCTAGTGCTAGATTTAGCAAGTGTGCACCACACCTAATTCACTAGACTCACCTAGGTCAAGCTACCCGTCCATACCCCCTTAATAGTACGGCCAAAGGAAAACCAAAGTTCTAAACTACTCCAAGTGTCTCTTCAACTCTAAACGACACTTAGAACTAGTCCATCCTTAACCTTGTCGTCCATCCTTTGAAAACCGAAATGATTTCCATCATAGGGGCATGACCACCATGATTGCCCAATCGATCTTCATTACCGTGACCTAACTTGATTGTCTCTGCAAAACACACGTTAGTCATAGTAATCACGTATTATCATTAATCACCAAAACCCAACTAGGAGCCTAGATGCTTTCATCCACAATTGTAGCAATCCATCTCGGAGATTGGCTTCCTTCTAGAGCTAGTGAAGAACTTCTTCTTAACATCAAACTTGATGCCACTCTTGTTGAGCTTCTTTAGCATCTTAGCGATTTTTCTCACCATGAGAGCAAGGCTTGCATCATCAACTTCATCATCACTTGAGCTCTCATCCTCAAGCCTTGCTTTGCCCTTCTCTTGACTAGCTTTGAATGATAAGTCCTTTTCTTTCTTCTTGTTAGAGGATGAGCCATCTTGAGGTGTGATGTGCATGTACATCTCATGAGCATTGATCTTTCTCAAGATTTATGTCGGTGTAGCGGTGGAAAGATCACCTTGATGAAGCACGCTCACAATATGCCCATATTTGTCAATGAGGAGGACACTCAATATCTTTCTTACAACATCGGATGGTTGCATTTGAGTGAGTCCAAGCCTATTGACTTCCTCTACAAGAATATTCAAACGTGAATATATTTTATTAGCATATTCTTTAGGAAGCATCTCAAAAGAGTTAAGCTTTTTCATGACAAGATGATAGCGTTCCTCACGCTCACTCTTTGTTCCCTCATGGAGTGCACAAACGTCCGACCATAGTGCAT
The DNA here is from genome assembly GCF_019320115.1 of Miscanthus floridulus. Taxonomy (NCBI): domain Eukaryota; kingdom Viridiplantae; phylum Streptophyta; class Magnoliopsida; order Poales; family Poaceae; genus Miscanthus; species Miscanthus floridulus. Next base: position 46,562,529 of record NC_089589.1, read on the forward strand.
GGGCGTCTTTGTGGTTCCTCACCCGGTTGAACACATCTTTGCAAAGACCTCTAAAGATAGTATTTCGAGCCTTTGCATTTCATTTCTCATAATTCACCTCATCGCCTTGTAGGTTAGTAGCATCCCGAGGTTTTGGGAAGCCTTGTGAGGCGGCTCTAAGTATTCCAACATCTAGAGCTTCTAAGTACGCCTCCATGTGAATTTTCCAATATGGAAAATCATCCCCCTCAAAGATAGGAGGAGCTCAATCTCCGTGAGACATATTTCTCTAGGCGGTTAAACCTAAATACGTGAGCACGAGGCTCTGATACCAATTGAAAGGATCAAGATGTCCAAGAGGGGGGTGAATTGGGCTAATTCTAAATTTCTTTGCAATAATTAAACTCTATGGTTAGCCCAATTAACCCCTTGTGCCTAGAAAGTATTTCTATTGATCTAACGCACAAAAGTTTAGCACCCTAAGTTCCAATCCTACTCTAGCATGACAATTCTAGGAATGTAAATGACAAGAATTGAATTGCTCAAAGTAAATGCTCAAAGTAAAGAGAGAAGGAGGAACGCGGCGATGTTTTGCCGAGGTATCAGAGAGTCGTCACTTCCCACTAGTCCTCGTTGGAGCACCCACGCAAGGGTGTAGCTCCCCCTTGATCCGCGCAAGGATCAAGTGCTCTCTACGGGTTGATTCTTCGACACTCCATCGAGGTGAATCACCTACAATCGCTCACAACTTGAGTTGGGTCATCCACAAGCACCGCCGGATGATCACCAAGCTCCCAATCACCACCAAGCCGTCTAGGTGATGGCGATCACCAAGAGTAACAAGCACGAACTCTCACTTGACCACAACAAGGCTAATGAGAAGGGTGGATGCACACTTTGCTACTCTTGATCTCACTAATGAGGGCTATCTTTGGGATTCTCAAATATCAATCATCACTAGGACTTGCTCTTCTTAGTACTCTCAAAGGTGTTTCTCAGCTGTTGGAATGAGCAAAAGTACCCCCACACACGAATGGAGAAAGTATTTATAACATGGGCTGAAAAACGAACCGTTATGTGACTCTGCGGGGTGACCGGACGCTCTGGTCATGTTGACCGGACGCGCCGGTCAGTTCACCCCGAACTCCAATCTTTAAAGTATGACCGGACGCTAGCCAGCGTCCGGTCAGCACTGACCGGACACGTCCGGTCGTGATTTTTCCTCTCTGGAACCTTACTGGAGTCGACCGAATGCTGGCCCTCAGCGTCCGATCACTTGACCTCACAGCGTCCGGTCACTTCCAGACGACTTCACTTTGAACAAATAAACTAACCAGACTTTGCGCCAGCGTCCGGTCACACCGAAGCCAGCGTCCGATCAGCATTTGATCCTCCATTCACTTCCAACTTTCGATCATACGTGAATGAAGTTTGCTCCAATAGATCTAAGGGCTTTTTAAGAGCTATCTAGTGCTAGGTTTAGCAAGTGTACACCACACCTAACCCACTAGACTCACCTAGGTCAAGCTACCCGTCCATGCCCCCCTTAATAGTACGGCCAAAGGAAAAACAAAGTCCTAAACTACTCTAAGTGTCTCTTCAACTCCAATCGACACTTAGAACTAGTCCATCCTTAACCTTGTTGTTCATCCTTTGAAAACCGAAATGATTTCCATCGTAGGGGCATGACCGCCATGATAGCCGAATCGATCTCCATTACCATGACTTAACTTAATTGCCTCTGCAAAACACACGTTAGTCATAGTAATCACGTATTGTCATTAATCACCGAAACCCAACTAGGGGCCTAGATGCTTTCACTAGAAAAATAGTGGGAAGGTTTTTGCGAGGAAGCCAGCATTGCATGCAATTCCAGGTAGTAGGTAGGTTGGTACGATTACCGTCGTCTCAGCGGGTGGTCTCTCGATGGATCTCTTTCCCCACTACAAACCACCCTGTTCGCTTGTGCTATTCAGCCAGCTTTAATCCGTACAAATCAGCTGAGGAATAGTATTTTTCTCTCACAATAAACTAGTCATATAAAGCAGCTACATCAACAATGAGTCCTGCCGAACAGGGACAGCAGAATGAGTTAGCCCCAAAAGAAGCAACGACAGAGAGACAAGGAAAATACTCTATATTAGTAGTTGGGTACCTATGAAAGTGAAACCTGAGTCCAAGTCGTCCGACCCCAGCCCAGCCCCAGAAGCAACGCGGAGTGAAAGAAAAGGCCACGGAGACATGTGGTAGTGTTAGAGCGTGTTCAGGTGCGAACCCGACCCGCACGGAACGGAAGGCCAGAGCTAGCGTTTCCGATCATGCTCCTCAGTCAGGCCATGGATGGGGATGGCAACGAGCGACGACAGTTAGCAGCCCAGCAGCGGATCATCGCCCACATCGTCTATCGTCAGAGAGATCCACCAGCAGCACCAGCAGATATGATTTGATGACTCTCCATCCATCAAATTAATTCGTTTTCATGAATTGTGGCCTACTAGTATCCCACAGTCCAAACAAGTGCTTTTCCCGTTAGTGCTGAAGATGAAGGATGAAGTCCAATTTACCTCCTCAACTATTGAGGTCGTTTGATTTTCTTTCCTGATCTACAAAACCAGTTTTCTAACCTCTCTCACCTTTTGAAAACCGTGTACTTTTGCACCTTAAAGGTTGGTTTTGATAGTGGTTTTAATGATGTTGATGTGGCATCACGTCAAAGGGGGTAAATCGGGCTAAGTTGAAGTTTAAGGAGGTAAATCGGTCTAGAAATATTATTTATAGAAAAATATCTATTTAAAAAAAATTACACAAGTATATTTTATATGAAAAATAATACAATTAAAAATCCTAAAACTTGGTCTAGTCTTTAGAAAAAAATCATATAAAATTTGTTTGAGCTCGGAAAATTACGAAACTAGTTTCAGAATTTTTTTTTCTAAAGCCATGATCTATATGTTACGGTGCTGAGCTTGAAGTATGACTCATGTGCTACCATCTAGATTTCATACCACATCACGCTCCATAATTCAATGCACTAAATCTTAATCAAAGCTAATAGAGCGTGTTCGGCTTGCTGGCCGGCTGGGGCTGGGCTGGCCAGCGTACTCACGTGAACAGTGTTTTCAGACTGAACAGTATTTTTTCCTCACAACAATCAGCTAGAACAGTATTTTGACTTATTTTTCAGTCCTGCCGAACAGACCCATAGTTTGTAGAACTTAATTAAACATATTAAACAAAGGGTGTATGCATGCATGCATGTGTTCGGCAGGGTGCATGTAGCCCCAAGCAGGCTAATATAGATACTTTGAAATTTTATCTAGGCCAGGAACCTGTGTCCACTACGGTCCTGGCAATGCTTCACTTGCATATATGTGTAGTTCGGGTGATCAATATCGACTAATTATAATAGATACGAGAGCTTCTACTATAAAATAAGCACCAAAATGAGTCCATTAAGGTTCAAACAATTTTAACCTAGGCACCATATATAACATAGAGCATGATTTTAGAAAAATCTAAAACAAGTTTCATAATTTTCTGAGCTAAAACACATTTTCTATGAATTTTCTGATTCATCACGCACACCATGCATGTATCGACACGTATATATAAACGGTCTCTGCTCTGGTGCACACACACGTTTGAATGTTTGATGGCCGTACGTGCTGATTTCTGTGTCTCCCTGAGTGGCTGAGTACTGACAATGTGTGAGGTGAAGAAGTGTTAAAACATTACTCCGCCGGCCGCGGTCGCCGCGGCCCAGCACCGCCGCCGTCCCGCTTCCGGCCATCTCCTTCACGTGACTTCGCCCTTGCGTGCCCGTGCAGCAGCGCCAGCTGCAGCTGCGCCGCATCGCCTCCGGCCACCTCCCGCGCCTCACGGAGTCCTGCAGCGGCAACAGCCGCCTATACGGCCCCCTCGCATGGCAAGTGGACCACCAACGTCCCCCTTCCGCCTCGGCGGCACCTGTGCTCCCTTTTTTTCCCCTGAATTTTTATGCTCTTGATAGCAGATTAATGGGTGCCGCCGCCGCATCTGGAGGGCGTGCCGCGTGCCCCCGCTGCTCACTGCGGCGCACGTGCAGCCTACGGCGACTCTGCCGCGGAGATGGACCGAACGGGGCTCCGATCTAGCGTCCACGATGAGGTGCACTCCTATCTCCTCTCTTCTTGCCGTCACTCTCTCTAACTCTGGTGTGCCTCAGATCTCCGGTGATAGGCGGTGCTGGAGACAGACGACGAACCGACATGGGTACCTGCGTCGGCGGGGCGCCCACGGGCCACAGCTACCTGACGGGACCAAAGGCGGAGGGAAAAGTGCTGACCAACATATAGTCTGCGAACGTTTGAGATTGTGCTGCTTTGTTGATTTTGATTTTTTTTTATAGAACTGCAACGGATGCAGGCAAGCCGCCACGACCATTGCTCAGCTGTAAGTAACCACGTCGAGCAGCTTTACATATATCAAATTGTTTACTTCCTTTTCTTGACTTCTCTCCTTTTACCTTTCATTTGTATATTTTTTGGCTTACCAGGAATACTCATATGCTGCACCGGCGTTGTCCCCCCTCCAGCCTCAGGCCCTCGACAGGAGGTTTGCTCTGCGTTTTCGCTTCTTATTTTCTCTTTCCCTTTTTTGTGGCAAATGGTATGCAGATGTGAATCCAATTATATGTGCTTACATGTGAAGACCAATTATATAGCCTTCTAAATTCCAATTCTGCGTTTTCTCTTCTTATTTTCTCTTTTCCTTTTTTTGGGCAAGTGGTATGCACATGTGAATCCAATTATATGTGCTTACATGTGAATATCAATTATATAGTCTTCTAAATTTCAATTCTAAAATTTATGTGCTTGCCTCCTGTTCGATAAAGAAATTGCACTACTACAGGATGGCCTTGTTGTCCTGGGCGATAACGGCCTTTAGTCCTGGTTACCACGCCGGGGCAACGATCCCGAACCTTCAGTCCCGGGTCATCGAGCCGGGACTAAAGAGGGACCTTTAGTCCCGGTTGGTGTTACCAACCGGGACTAGGCCTTCCAGCCGAACAAACGTGGCCGCACCCTTTAGTCCCGGTTGGTAACCCCAACCGGGACTAAATGTTCCTTTTCTTTTTCTTTTTTTTTTGTTTAATTTGTTTTCAGTTCAGTTACACATATTTATTTAATATATAATATGTTTTTATGTACATATTCTACGCTGCTAATATAAATACACGCACGCATATAATTACATCTAATTCTCATCTCGAGCATTATTATATTCGAATAAAGTATGAAACTATATATATTATAGATATATATGTATATATACAACACTTTCATACTCTTGTTCTCGAAAATAATGATATCAATAAATATTTAATTTACATCATTTATTCCTTAGGATCAAAGTAGAACTCGTCGTTGGGATTTAGCACTTTTTCTAGAAGAAATCCTGCTATTGACTCTTGAACTGCTTTCAGATGGTCTTTTTGCATGACCCTTTGTTTTAACCGTTCAGTCTTGCATTTGAAATAAAAGGAAAAGTATTAATACACACACACACATATATATATATATATATATATATATATATATATATATATATATTCATTTCAAAATAAATAAAAAATTGATATATACGTACTCTGAGGACATCTTCAGGAGTTCTTCTTATGTGCGCAGTGATAAATTCACAAACGTAGTATCCACACAAGTTATTACCTGGTTGCTGCCGCAAACACCACTGTACGAGAAGAAGATTATTCTCATCATCTCATACGTAAATTGAAGTACGATATAATAATTAAACACATGGGGAAGTATATATAGTATAACTTACTGGTATTTCAACTACATTAAGTGGTGCCTTGCAATCTTTGCGGTGTTGCCGAATAAACTCTTTCCAAACCCTGTGCGACCAATAATGTACGATCGTTAATAAATTATGGCAAAGTCTATTCAATAATAGTTGTGCGCGAGAGATCGAAATTACCCCTGGATAATGCCTATCATATCTTGGTATAGTGCCCGCTCTTTTCTCAACGAGTCCAAGATTACTAACCGACTTGAGTTTAACTCAATGACAATGAGTATCCAGTGAAACCTGTATTGGTTTATACACACACGTACATGCATATAAGTTGTATTGATATTACATAAAATGTGTAGACTATATTATTATTAACACTTACTCAAAGTTGTACGGGAAAATATTGTTGTCTTGTCGTGCTGCTTCACAAAGAACCTCATAATATTCTTCTGTGCTTCAGATACCCACTGCTCTTTGGTAATAATATCGGTTTTGAATATGATATAAGGATCAATGAAGCCAACACTGGTGTCTTGTATTCTTTGGAGCTCTAACATCTGGAATCTGTATATAAATATAAGTTACATGTGAGGATAATTATATACACGTACGCATGGAAGTGAGTTTATTAAATAAAAGTAAGAATCACTTACAAACAAAAGCAGCTAATGATTGATTTGTCCAGAGCGTCCATGTGGTATAGTTGATGCAATTCTTCAAAACTAATATGTAAGATGGCATAGCCACAGAAGTAATGATGGTCTCTAAATCTGACAAAGATCCACTCTTCACCCCTGCCACACGCTTGCATATACCACTTGTTAAGCAAGTACATTTGCGTACCCAATTCATTCAGAGCCGCAGGGTTGTACAGACTTTTGCCAAATTTATAAGTCTTCCAGGTATCAACTTCTAGGTTCTAGATTGGAGCTTTGCTCGTCAATTGATCCAAGGTTAAACCAGTATCTTCAAAAAAACCATTAAGGTCTTGAACCGACACTTCTCCAGAGTTGTCTGGTCAATAGACTTCTATGTTGGAACCATGTTCATTAGCAACAACAAGATTTTGCATTGGTTGCTTCTGTTGTTCGAGCTGTAGGATATCCTTCCCTGATGCTCTTTTCTTTTTCTTATCTGCATCATGTGACTTCACGAGGGAGCGGTCATAGTCTGAGAGTGGCGGAGGCTTACGAAGTTCAAGCATCTTTTTCTTGTGAGCTTCGACCTTCTGCCTCTGCAGATCTCGTGGTATGTAAAAGTACGGCTTCTCCTTAAGCTTCGCTTGTCTCTGCTTTTTGATATCTATAAAAAAAATCTTTCACTTTTTTTGTCTTCTTCAGCTGCTATTTGCTCATCAGTCTTTTCAGGAAGTATTTCTTGAGAAATAACTCTTTTTCGGGGTCTTCTTTACCGCCGGGACCTTAGACGTCTCTGTAGTGCATCGCTGTGGAGGGGGTGGGGGCGGTGTTGGAGACCGGCGTGGAGGCGATGAGACCGGTGTTGGAGACCGGCGTGGAGGCGTTGGAGATAGTTGTGGAGGCGATGGGGCCGGTGTAGGAGTCGGAGATCGTTGTGGAGGCGATGGGGCCGGTGTAGGAGTTGGAGATCATCGTGGGGATGAAGTCGTCTCGCCCCCGCGACGCTATGATGAGATGGGGAATGAATGATTGGGCTAGGCTAGGGGGAGACCCTGCTACAAAAACAAGTTGTGAGTCAGTTATTTTTGAAGCCAATAGAAAATTAATGGAAAATAATATTTCATTCACTTTCATTCGTACCTAGGGTGAGGTAGGGGAAGCGGTGGCGCCCTAGGAATGATGATGAAGCGTTTGCATCATTGAATAAATGTCTTCTCTGCTTCTCCTAGTGTCTTCTCCCCATCACCGCCTTCAATGTCAAGAGGAACATTGTTGTAACCTTTGAGCACTCTATCGACCGAGACGCTAGCATATCCAGGTTGAATAACTAACCCATGGATTCTTGGTGTCTTCGTTCGGTCTATTGGAGATACAACCCCGATAGCCATCATGATTGATGCATTATTACTATCTGGAATGTGCAACTCACATGTTGTTAGAGGCTCGGTCATGTCATCAACAGGGAAGCGCAACCCAGCGTCATCTTGAATAACTGGCAGCTCCGTGGAAGCACAACTGCTTTTCATCTGACCAACGGGGCCAATGGTGACTCCCGGTGTTGATTGCGATTGCATTTGACTCATTGCTAGCTGCACTTGCCTCAAGAGATTTTTATCGTTCACGTGATTCAAGCAATGCTTGTCGTGACTCATTAATAAATTGCTCCAATACATGGATTCGGTCTGCCTCCTCATCCTTCTTTCTCTGGCGGCTTCTGTAGGTATCCTTGTCTGCTGGAAATGCTTGTAGCCACGGAACCGCCCCATAGCCTCTTGTTCGACCACCGTGTTTGGGATTCTCTAGGGCATATGTCAATTCATCCTTCTCTCTGTTGGGCTTGAAAACACCACTATCAGCTTCTTCCCTAGCACAAGCTAGTCTCTGTGTTGCTCTCTCAATTTTTTGGCCGAAAATTAGCTTGCTAGTGTCTGGGTCTAGGCTTCCCCCATGAGCGTAGAACCAATTCTTCGCGCATTGAGGCCAGTTCTTCTCTATTGTTTCAGGTATGATTCCCTTGGCAGTAATCTCTACTTCTAGGTTCTGCCACTTGGGAATAGCACTCCTATAACCACCTGATCCCATGCGATGATGGTATTGCTTCTGTCAGGCATTCTGCTGATTCCTCATCACACGTTCCTCACTCTCTTGAGATGTCTTGTATTATACGAAGTCATCCCAATGGGACTCCAACTTGACAAACACCTTAGCATTGAAATCTGGCGTATCATTCTTCAAGATAAACTTTTTATACAATGTCTTCTTCTAACTCTGGAACAATGTTGCCATCTTCTTCATTGTCCAATCCCTCACTAGCTCCTTCAAAGCATCATCTGCTTGTAATGTGAAATGCTGAGTGATATCTCTCCAAGCTAGGTTCTTGTCATGATCAGATACAAAACTAACATTAGGAGCGGATATCTTCTGCTTCCATTCATGAGCACTAACTGGGATCCTATCCCTTACAATGAACCCATATTGATTGACATATGTCTGAGCATGTGGTCCCAATGGTTTGCCGGTGTCGGTGTCGAATTCTGATATTATGAAACGGCCCTCTAATGGCTTTTTTGGCCCTCGGACTTTTCTACTCTTGCTGGTGGTTGATGTAGATCCAGAGACCGGCTACATGAGTAGAAACACAACAATTAACAACAAATATACGTACGCATGCATCTATAAGAGATGATAGATAATCGAATATACCTCGTCAGTATTTTCTTGCGTGACAATTTGTTGATCTTCAACCATCGGGATATTCAGGATATCCTCATTATCAGCAAAGTACTGACTCGTGTCATCTACATCCACATTGGTGCGGCGTTGATAATATCCGCCATTATGTCATCATTCAAGTTATCATCCGGAGCAGCCATTTGTATCTTCAAGATAACACGTAGATAGAATTACTATGGCACATAACATAAGTACATGTGATAACACATATAGAATTACTAAATCCAATTAAATATAATAACACATAATATTTCATAAGGATAAACAATAATAAGGTATAGGCTTTGGAATCGAATCAAAAACACTTTCGATCCAAAAATATGGAAATAAGTACATGTATATATACACATAGAATGATACAATTTTCTCTCTCTCTCTCTCAACACATAGAAATAAGTGCATATGTATATATCTCTAGATATGCATGTGATAACACATAGAATGTCTCTCTAGATACAATTTTCTCTCTCTCTCGACACATGAAAATAAGTACATGTATATATACACATAGAAATAATTAAGTACATATGTATACATATAGAATCTCTCTCTAGATATGCATGTTATATAGATAGAATTACTAATAAAATATCCAAGTGATATATAGATAGAATTACTAAAATAAAATATGCATGTGATATAGAGATAGAATTACTAATAAAATATGCATGTGTCAATTACTAAAACAAAATTAAATCTAACATATATATATATATATAGATAGAATATAATTACTAAATCCAATTAAATATAATAACACACATATATCTAGATAGAATTAATTACTAAATCTAATTAAACCTAACATATATACATAGATAGAATTACTAAATCAAAATTAAATCTAACACATATATAGAGAGAAATAGAATAATAATTACTAAATCCAATTAAATATAATAAACATATATACATAGATAGAATTACTAAATCAAAATTAAATCTAATTAACATATATATAGAGAGATAGAATATATAATTACTAAATCCAATTAAATAAATCTAACATGAAATTAGATAAACTAGTAATAGATAATACATTTTAATCTAACATATATAAAAAACTATAATAAAAAACTATCTAAATAAAGTACTAACTAAATTTTAATACATTTAAATCTAACATATATCAAAAACTAACTAAAAAACTAACTACAAAACTAACAATAAACTACTAATTAAATTTTAATACATTTTAATCTAACATATATATAAAAAACTATCTAAATAAACTAGTAATTAAATTTAACATACATTTTAATCTAACATATATATCAAAAACAATCTAAAAAAACTAGAAACTTTGTAAAAAAATATGGCCGAGAGCAGCTAGCTAGCAGGCTAGCTAGGGCGGATGGCGAGCCGGGCAGGGCGTGCTGGCCGGCCACAGGGCCGAGCTGAGCACCTCGCGCGAGGACGACGTACGGCGGAGACGGCGAGATCGATGCGGGCGGATTGGTGCGGCCGGGCGAGGGACGACGACGGCGCGGCACGGCAGACAAGCTCAACGGCCGCTGGGCAGGGCTCGACGACGAGGCCGGGCGGGAAGCGGTCGGCGACGGAGGGTGGGCTCAGGTGCGGCGGCGGAGACGAGATGCGGCGGAGAGACGGCGCGCGATGATCGACGTGTAGATCGAAAAGTAGAAGATGAACAGAACAGAAACCGTTCGATATATAGGCCGGGACCCTTTAGTCCCGGTTGGTAACACCAGCCGGGACTAAACGCCATTTAGTCCTGGCTGGTAAGCCAAACCGGGACTAAAGGTCCAACCCTTTAGTCCCGGCTCGGCTTACCAGCTGGGACTAAAGGAGCTTTAGTCCCGGTTGGTGTTACTAGCCGGGACTAAAGGTATTTTTGGCCGAAATTGCCGCCCACCCTTTAGTCCCAGTTCCTGGCCTGGGCCAGGACTGAAGGCCTGAAAATTTTGGCAGCCCGCCAGAGTAATTGGAAAGGCCTGAGATTTTGATTTTGTTCTCCTTGTTTAATACTAGGTTAATCAATTAATTCTATAGCAACTTCAATACTTTGCAATATTTATTTTAAAAATTACTATTGATTAACTAATTATTTATTGTAAATAGGAAAATTTTGTAACCTAAAATTTTTAATTTCTTTTATGAATATAGAATATAAATGTTACTAATACTAAGTATTTTGTTAATGCAAAAATATATTTGTAACTTAAAATTAATAAAACTAATATTATTCGATAGGAAATTTATTATCACATTATTGTAATGTCAATGTTTCAATTTTTTCTCAGTTTTTGACCAAAATTGACAGGAAATTTTTGTTGAACCTATAAAAATAAAGAAAATATAGTATTTTTGTTCTACAACTTTTTCAAATGAAAAAATGGCCAATATAAGGATTGTAGATCTTGATGAGTTGAACAAACTTAATATTCAAAACTTTTCAATTTGAGACAATCTAGGGTTCCGAAAACTAGTTTGTAGGCGTCGAAATTTAAAAATCACAAATTTGAACCATCTAACCTTTCTCAAATGGAAAGTTGACGAAGACAATTGTATATCTTGATGACCTAAACAAACTTGTATTCAAAACTTTTCAATTTGAGACAATCTAGGGTTCCGAAAACTAGTTTGTAGGCATCGAAATTTAAAAATCATAAATTTGAATCGTCCAAACTTTCTCAAATGGAAAGTTGACCAAAACAACAATTGTAGATCTTGATGAGTTTAACAGACTTGATATTCAAAACTTTTCAATTTGAAGTCATTTAGAGTTCATAATACTAGAGTCAAAGTGTTGTTTTTTCATTTGACCAAATTTGACTTGGTCAAACTTGCTCAAATGAGACACTAAATGACCTCAGATGAAAAAACTTTGAATACCAAGTTTGATCATCTCGACAAGATCTACAATTGTTACATAGCTCATTTTCCCATTTGAGAAAGTTTTATCAAACACTAGTTACAAATTCTTGAATCTCGTATAGACTTTCTGAAACTATGTCACACACTTGTGAAATTTGAAACATATATTAAACATATTACAATGTGAAGTCATAACATATTACATAATATCCGTCTCTAAAACATAATATATTAAACATGTATCGTTGTATCATGCGGGCATAACAGTGAATTTCTTCTTGACGTATGACCCTTGGTTATGATCTTGTCGTAACCATGGAGTATCTTCATCATTTAACATGATGCTTGGATCTTTCTTCACTATGAAGGGTGGAATTCGGACATTTCTTTCATAATCTTCTGACTTGTCTGACTTGTCTTCAATTCCCACTATATTTATTTTCCCAGAAAGAACTATGTGGCGCTTTGGCTCATTGATCATTGAGTTGATGTCTTCGTTTTTTCCTCTCTTTGATTTTGTAGACATGTCTTTCACATAGAACACCTGACTCACATCAGCAGCAAGGACGAATGGTTTGTCTTTGTACCCAATATTGTTGAGGTCCACTGTTGTCATTCCATACTCTTTGTCGACTGTTACCCCTCCTCCGGTCAGCTTCACCCATTGGCACCGGAACAAAGGGACTTTAAAATTAGGTGCATAGTCTAGTTCCCATATCTCTTCTATGTGGCCATAATATGTTTGTATATTCCCATTTGGATCTGTGCCATCTATGCGAACACCACTATTTTGATTGGTGCTCCTTTTATCTTGGGCAACTGTGTAAAATGTATTCCCATTTATCTCGTACCCTTGGTACGTGAGGATATGCCACGATGGTTGCCTAGCCAACAAATACAGTTGCTCATCAATATTGTCATCGCCTTGACATTCTTTTCGCAACCAACCACTGAAACTTTCCATGTGCTGACGCCTAATCCAAGCTTTAGTCTTCCCTGGAAACTTGGATCATAAGAACTCCTTATGTATCTCGATGTACGGATGCACCAATGATGAGTTCTGAAGAATTGTGTAGTATGCTTTATTGAAATAATCATCTTCCATGCCGATATATGTTTTCTTCCCTAAAGTTCCTTTACCACTGAGTCTCCCCTCGTGTCGCGATTCGGGAACGCCAATCGGGGCAAGGTCAGGAATAAAGTCAACACAGAACTCAATGACCTCCTCTGTTCCATAGCCCTGGGTGATGCTTCCTTCAGGCTTAGAACGGACTTTCACATATTTCTTCAAGACTCCCATAAACCTCTCGAAGGGGAACATATTATGTAAGAACACAGGTCCAAGAATACTAATCTCCTTCACCAAATGAACTAGGAGGTGTGTCATGATATTAAAGAAGGATGGAGGGAACACCAACTCAAAGCTGATAAGACATTGAACCACATCATTCTGTAGAGTAGCTAGTTCCACTGGATTGATTGCCTTCTGAGAAATTGCATTGAGGAATGCATATAGCTTCACGGTGGCAAGACGTACATGTGGAGGTAGAATTCCTCTTAAAGCAACTGGAAGCAATTACGTCATAAGCACGTGACAGTCATGGGACTTTAAGTTTAGGAATTTCTTCTCTGGCACATTTATTATACCCTTTATATTAGAGGAGAATCTTGATGGGACCTTGATGCTGCTTAGACATTTGAACATACTGTCCCTCTCATCTTTGCTAAGCATGTAGCTAGCAGGACTTAAGTAATGACGTCCATCATCTGTCTTCTCTGGATGAAGGTTGTCTCGTTCTTTCATGCCTTGCAAGTCCTAGCGTGCTTCAAGTGAATCCTTTGGCTTCCCATACACACCTATGAATCCTAACAGGTTCACACAAAGATTCATTGTTAGGTGCATCACGTCGATTGCATTACGGATCTCTAGGACTTGCCAATAGGGTAGCTCCCAAAAGATGGACTTCTTCTTCCACATGGGTGCGTGTCCCTTAGCATCTTTGGGAACAGATTCGCTGCCTTGTCCTTTTCCAAATACTACTTTCACATCCTTGACCATTGCGAGTACATCTTTCCCGGTTCGGTTATGAGGCTTCTTCCGGTGGTCTGGCTTACCTTTAAAATGCTTCCCTTTCTTTCTTACTTAGTGATTCAAAGGAAGGAATCGACGATAGCCAAGGTACATGACCTTTCGACATCTTTTCAAATATATACTGTCAAGGTCATCAAAACAATGTGTGCATGCATTATATCCTTTGTTTGTCTGACCTGAAAGATTACTTAAAGTAGGCCAATCAATGATTGTTACGAACAACATTGCTCGTAGGTCAAAGTGTTCTTGTTTGTACTCATCTCAAACACGTACACCTGGTTTGTTCCATAAAACTAGAAGTTCTTCAACTAATGGCTTCAGATAGACATCAATGTCGTTGCCAGGTTGCCTCGGACCTTGGATGAGGATCGGCATCATAATGAACTTCTGCTTCATGCATAACCATAGAGGAAGGTTGTAGATACATAGAGTAACTGGCCAAGTGCTATGACTAGTGCTCTACTCCCCAAAAGGATTCAAACCATCTGTACTTAAGGCGAACCTTAAGTTTCTAGCCTCATTTGCAAACTCTGGAAATTCCCTGTCTATCGCTCTTCACTGGGACCCATCAGCTGGGTGTCTCAGCATATTGTCTACCTTACGGTCTTCTTTATGCCACCGCAATAACTTTGCATGGTCTTTATTTCTGAACAAACGTTTTAAGCGTGGTATTATAGGAGCATACCACATAACCTTGGCAGGGATTTTCTTTCTAGGATGTTGTTCACCCTCGACGTCACCAGGATCATCGCACCTGATCTTATACCGCGATGCTTTACATACTGGGCATTCATCCAAATTCTCGTATTCATTGTCATGGTAGAGGATGCAGTCATTAGGACATGCATGTATCTTCTGGATTTTTAATCCCAAAGGGCAGACAACCTTTTTTGCTTCATACGTAGTGGTGGGCAATTCATTTAGCTTCGGAAGCATCTTCTTTATGAGGTTCAATAAATTCCCAAATGCCTTGTCGGATACACTATTCTTTGCCTTCCACTATAGCAATTCCAGTGTTGTACCCATCTTTTTTTGCCCCTCTTTGGCCATCGGGTATAGCAACTTCCTATGATCCTCAAGCATGCGCTCAAACTTAACTTTCTCTTTTTCACTTTCGCATTCTTGTTGTGCATCACGAATGGCATCGCCAAGAGCATCACCGAGATCATCTTCTGCCGCTACCTCTTCTTCATCTCCCCCCATTGTAGTATCATCAAAGGCACCATACTGAGCAATAATGTCATCAATGTCTAAATCTTCTCCTTCACTTTCTTCCATCATGACCCCGCTTTTTCCATGCTTAGTCCAACATATATAGTTTAACATGAAACCTGACTTAAGCAAATGTGAATGAAGACTCATTGAGCTTGAATATTCCTTTAAATTCTTACATAGGGCACATGGACAGCACATGAAACTATCCCGCTTATTTGCCTCGGCCACACCTAAGAAATAGTGCACGCCCTCAATAAAGTCTTGGGAGTGGCGATCGGCATTGTACATCCAATGGCGTGACATAATCTGCATTACACGACAAATTATGAAAACCTTGAACATAATTAAGTATTTTATTACACAACATAGATGACACACACACGGTTGATTAATTAACTAAGCCTGGCTACAACATAAGTAATCCCAACTATCACTAAACAAACTAAAACTACAATACACTTCAGTAACATAATTATTTCGTGACCATACGCAACTAAAATAGACAAATCATTCGTCTGTTGAATATCAATAAGCTTCTCCTGCTGGCTCACTGCCTCATCATCAGCAGCCGCTACCTCAAGCGCACCCGAATTCTGCACGTATGTAGCATAATCTTCCTCCCAGTACCAACCATCACATCCATTGCCCTCCCACTGAAATTAAAGCCAAAAAATATTTAGTCAAAAATATTCAAGAAAAGCAAGTCAATTAGCCATAATAATCAAATGCGTAAGAAACTCACATCGCGATCCGGGCACTTGTAGAAAACACGACCCTTGTTGGGTCCCTGTCTCTTGACTCGGTACTCCATCACAATCTTCTGCTTACACTTGCCGTAGATAATGAGAGGGAGTTCTGGCCTTAATCGTTTCGCAACCGAATGAGAGGCCGAGGATCCGGTACCAGTTGTCATCTACTTTCTATACTTATTTTTGCAAACTAGTGTAAATTTCACATTTTCTAAAATAATATATTTAAACAAAACTAAAATTATTTATTTATCTAACTAAACCATGAAATATGTACTATGTATAATAGTAAAATACCAAACTATCAAATGATTTTACTATTGTAAATCATCATGTGATTTTGAGCTGAAAATGACATAGAAATCATAATCAAATCCACCATATCAAGTTACTTTCTATACTTATTTTTGCAAACTATTGTAAATTTCTCATTTCTAAAGTAATATACACTACCGGACTCCCAGCCTTTGTCGAGAGCCCGAAGCTCTCGGCAAAGACGAGTTGACGCTCGGTAAACTATTTGTCGAGAGCAGCTCTCGGCAAAGAGTCGTCGGCAAAACATCTACCGGCAAAGGATTCTTTGCCGAGAGCCCCTCTCGGCAAAATATTTACCGAGAGTAATGTCAAGGCTCTCGGCAAACTCTAGCTCTTAGTAAACTGGCGCGCCCTAGTAACGGCCAAACGACCGCTAACGGTGTGACAGCTTCTTTACCGAGAGCGACCGTCGGCAAAGAACTTCTTTGCCGAGAGCGACCGTCGGCAAAGAATTGTTAAAAAAAAAGATTTGCGGCCGAGGTGGTTTTCAAAAAAAAAATAGGTTTGCCAAGAGCCGACCACCAAGCTCTCGGCAAAGAGGCAGATTTGCCGAGAGCCCTACTCTCAGCAAAGAGTCCAGAGAGCATTTTTTATTTATTTTTATATTTCCAGCTTCAACAACACATATTTCATAAATATAACACATCATCCACATCACATATATCACAAATATGTCATCCACATCACATGTCTCACATTATAATCCATCTAAACATCTCAAATCCAACGACACATGTCCATCTCAAAGTGCTAAGTTCATCTCACACAAGTTCATGTCACAAAGTGCTAATACATGATGAAGAACAACAGGCTCACCCCCAAGGCTCCCACCCTCCCGACGGTGGCTGCTGCTGCGGTGGAAGGTGTGGATACGGCTGGTACCCCGACCCTCTCGACGACTGCTGATGCGGCGGAAGTTGTGGATACGATTGGTGCCATGACCCTCCCGACGACGGCTGCTCAGGCACATCATTCGAACCAACTGATTGATTCTGCACAAAGGAGAAGAAAAATTAGTAATTATAGTAATACTAAGGCATATAATTGTAATCTAAGCGTAGACAAGTCAAAATTTGCAGAACTAGGTATAAAATTGTAATCTAAGCCTAGACACATCAAAATTTTGGCAGCACCTCCCCTGCACGGTGGGGTTTCCAAAACCTGCAAGAAAACCAACGGCACAATGGCCACCCACCACATATCAACGGCACGATGGCCGGCACACATATATATCAACGGCACGAAGGCCTCCCATCACATCAACGGCACGATGGCCGACATGTACAGTAAAGAGCTTTTGTTAGAGAAGTTGAACTCATGTATGAGTAAGGTGGGTATGGGTAAGGCGGTGGAGGAGCGAACAACTCTAGTGGCGCTAGACGACCCATCGTGACGCCAAGACTTGCCACGTACTGAGCCAAGGCATCAAACCTCGCCCGCTCGGCCTCCCACCTCTGTCGCTCGGCCTCCCGCTCCCTCTGTCGCTCTTCCTCCACCCTAGCCTTATGCTCCTCGAGCACATGCACCTGGGCCTATAATTTTTCACCGCATTGTTACAAGCAATTTTGAGGAATGTAAAACCAATGAACGACGAATAAAACAGAAATAACCTGTAGTGCTGCCACATGATGCGTCAAAGTGTCCTACCTTGGGCGTATGGGCACGCTACCGCTCGTGCTGCTTGTCCGGACCTGTGAGAGAGTGGGAGTGGTGTGCGGGTCGAGCATGCTGTTGCCGATGAGGTACCGCCAATGCTTCTTGCCTCCTCCCACCCTCATGACGATGTTGCCGTCAATGTCCGTGTTGTGCGGATCCTAGTCTGCCCCATGGACTCCCCTTGCCGCCTCGGTGTACTGACTGATGCGCTCGGGGATGCTCTTGTTGGTGAACGACTCGGCTGGGTCGTCCGGGTTCTAGTTGATGTTGTCTGTCGCCTTGCCCTTATGGGCCAGAACCCATGACTTGAGCTCTCCACATGGCTGGTTTTGATGTGCAGACGACTGCGAGAAAAACAACAAGACGATTATAAATCATGCAGGAATAAATGTCTGAAAGAATCAATGAAGCTACACCAAGTCACGTACCCATCTAGCCCCAAATTCATGGATGTTAAGGTTGCCCTGGTGGTGTGATACACCTGGCATCAGCAAACGTCATTCCTGGAGGACGGTGTGGTTATTCGCCCAATTGCCACTCACCCACCTATCGACCATCATCTGCCAGGCCCATGTTTTATTAGCGCACCAGCCAGGAGGCACCTGTACGACATCAAGTACATTGACAGATATAAGAACAATTCAAGCCTACCCAATCTTAGAAGAAATCAATATTGATGTTGTATATTTACCTTCAGGTACTGCTCTTTGGTCAGATGCATTAATCTTGCATCTTCTTTCTTTACCTTCCGATGCTTGTAGATGGCACAGTAATCGATGATGGCCTAGAGTCGCGCCTCGTAATGCATGTCTGAGATGCGACCTCTAAAAGATTTGGCCAACGCCTTGGCCGCCCTCGCCTCGTAGCCCTCGGCGCATTTGAAGAAGTCCTGCATATAGAAAAGATGTATCAATACACTGGTTCAAGAAACTCTAGCGAATGCAATGTATTGAGCAAAGTAGTGGGAGGAAGACTTACCCAAAACTCGCACATAACCCGCTCCGCCACGCTTTCGTATGTGCGGCCCGTCTCGTCCTCCGCATCAGGGGCAGCGACGTAGTGCTCGTACGTGTAGGCTGGCTCCAGAGCTTCGGCGTAGCGAACCAAGCCTGGGAAGTGTTCCCTGCAGAGAAGACCCAGGATGCCATTGGGCAACCTTTTGTGAGCACCTGGGACCACGACCTTCCAAGACCTGCGTAAGTGATTAAGAAAAAACTGTTAGTTTCCATTATGATTCTATCATATGTAGGAGCGAAAAAAATGTAAAAGTTATGTACTTTTGCCCAACGGGTCGAATGACCAGGCATAGAGCCTCAGGTATCGGCCGCTCAGGTAGGCTCGCCGGACCTCGTTGGTAGACACCCGAGGTTCTGGTGGAACTGGAACCTCCTGCCTCGGCCTCCTGCTCGTCCTCTCGCTCCTCCTGCTCATCCAGCTGCTCGGCCTCCTGCTCAGCCTACAGCTCGTCCTCTCCCTGCTGAGCCTGCTCGTCCACCTGCTCTTCCTCCCGCTCCTCCTCGGGCTCTGGTGGTGCTGTGCTGCAGACTGAGGCGGTGGCGCCCTAGGCCTCCTCCCGGCCGCCCTCCTCCTCCTCCCCTGAGGTGGTGCCAACCCCCCAGCTTCACCTAAGGGCCCTGGTGTACTGCCCCCCATGTCGTAAAGCGACCTAACCGCCCGCAAAGCTCTGCGGCCCACCATCTTTGCACAATACCTACAAGACATAAACAATAAGATCGGATTAGATGGATCATAAACAAGACATTATTATAAAGAGATGCAAAATAAATAAAGCATAATTACAAAATAACATAATATTACATGTATTAGAAATAATCATCCCCATCGGGATTAGCTGGATCATAGCTCTCATCATCACTATCAGCCATGTCGAAATGTTCAACACTTTCCAAAGGAGCAACTATGTCATCATTGCCATTGCCAATATGTAATCCTTCAAGTAACGCCAAGTCCTTCGCATTTTCCACCTCATCCCCCTCGTCCACATCAACATCCATTTCATTGTCTACTTCCATTTCCATAGCTCCGGTTAAGTCAATCTCAAAAGTCCCTTGTAGGCCCTCTTCTTGATAGAACTCTCCATCATATGTGTTTGGGTCGAAGTTGTAGTCTTCGGCGTTTGGGGAAGGTGCTTTACCGTGCGGTGATACCTTGTGCACAATATCCCAACCCTAAAGATGAGGGTCCCTCTGGCATGAGTAGGGGAGATAATAAACTTGTGTGGCCTGTTGAGCCACAATATAGACATCCTTTCCGCCATAGACGGAATCCTGTCGAATTTCTACTAGCCCAAGGGAAGGACTTCGTCTCGTTTCTTGAGGATCAAACCAATGGCATTTGAATAGGACAAGGTTAAGAGGTTTGCGACCACAAAACCTAAGTTCATATATTTCTTCAATTCTTCCATAATACTCAGCCCCATCAAGGCCGCCAATAAAAACTCTGGAATTCGTGGTTCTTCGATTGGGCCGGCTTTGCTCATGTCTTGTTGTGTGAAATCGGTATCCATTCACATCATAACCAGAAAATGACTTGACCCTATGTTCAAAGCCATTGGCAACCTGTCTCAACTCTGGATTCATAGTCAAATCGGTTTGGCTCTGCAAGGTCAAGGAGGATAGATCGTTAAATTGGAATGTACAAGCAACTGGGAATGTCAATCGGTGAATGAGCTAAATTGCATAGTACCTTTTGTTTGAACCAAGAAATAAAATCAGAGATTCCATTTCCCGCACCCTGATGAAGAATGGTGTCACGTTCTTGCAGGGTAGGTTCCCTTGATAGATGCTAGTTCTCATTAATAAACTCCCTGTAACAACGAGAAACAAGGAGGTTGGATGCAGAATGTTGATGGCATATTTAATTAACAAGTTCGTGCAAGAAGCCACTTACTGCATGTATGGCTCCATTTCGGTAAGATTGGTGAACACATATATAATGATTGTGAGTCACTCTTCGTTTTTCAACAACAATGAGGTCGCATCACTCGCACTTCCAAGTTGCCCTTGGAAAAGGCTGAGTTTTGATTCATTTTCACCAGCATTGTAACGAGGGGGTCAATTATGCACGCTAGGAAGGTTGTCACCATAGTATGCTTGTGTGAAGTTAGTAACCTCCTCTAGAACGAATGCCTCCGCCATGGAAGCCTCAATTTTGCATTTGTTTCTGCATTTCTTCCGAAGAACCTTTAGACATCTCTCGATTGGATAGCACCAACGGGCCTACATGGGCCCCCCCATTCGTGCCTCATACGAGAGGTGCAGAATCAAATGCTGCATCAAGTTGAAGAAGCCGGGTGGAAAGATCATCTCCAACTTACAGAGCAACATAGGTGCTATTTTTTCCAATTCTGCAACCACGCTATGAGATAACTCCTTGGCACAAAGCTGGCGGAAGAAATAGCTCAACTCGGCTAGCGTCTTCCACACATGCTCAGGGACATAGCCTCGGAGCATCGCCGGAAGAAGACACTCAATCCATATGTGATAGTCATGACTCTTCAGGCCATTGATTCGCAAGGTAGATAAGTTCACTCCCCTCCTCAGATTCGTTGCATACCCATCAGGGAACATTAATGTTTTGAACCATTCTAATACTTCTCTCTTTTGTTCCGGTTTCAATCTGTAATCGGCCTTAGGCCTTGTCCATTTCTTGCCGCTTCTAGGAGGTTGCATGTGTTGCTTTGGTCTATCACATATCGTTGCCAGGTCCAGTCTCGCCTTTACATTATCCTTCGTCTTATCCTTAATGTCCATGATCATTGCCCAAAGCGCCTCAGCAACATTCTTCTCGGTGTTCATTACATCAATGTTGTGTGGAAGAAGAAGGTCGTTATAATAGGGGAGCAACATCAAGGACGACTTATGAGTCCACATATGCTCCTCACCATATCCCACGAACCTACCATCTTTTTCAATGATCCGGAGAGCATCTATCTAATCATGAACCTCGGCACCGGTCATCATCTGTGGTGCGGGGTCTGTAACCATGACACCTTTAGTAAAGTTCTTGATGTCTCGTCTGAATGGATGCTCAGCAGGGAGGAATTGTCGATGTTTGTCGAACATGGAATATTTGTCGCCCTTCTGCAGCCAATTGAACTGCAGAGCTGCCTTGCACAAGGGGCATGGAAACTTCCCGTGAACACACCAAGCGTTGAATATCCCATATGCTAGGAAGTCATGCATGGAGTATTGATACCAAACATGCATGTTGAAGTTTGTCTTTGTAGCTCGATCATATGTCCATACACCATGGTCCCAAGCATGGACTAGTTCATCGAACAAAGGCTCCATGAACACACCCATGTTATTCCCAAGGTGTTCTAGAATTATCAACGACAAGAACACATTCTGTCGTTGGAAGGAGACGCCAGGGGGGAGATTGAGAGGGATAACAAACACGGGCCAACAAGTGTATGGGGCAGCCATCATTCCATAAGGATTGAACCCATCTGTTGCCAGTGCAACACGCACATTACGTGCCTCCCCACTTTTGTTACGATGAATGTTATCAAAGTGATGCCATGCTTCACCATCGGCTAGATGTACCATCTTCTCAGGACTGTATCTTTTTCCATTTTTGTGCCATATCATCTGTTTCGCGGACTCCTCTATCATGAATAGTCGTTGGATCCTCGGTATGAATGGAAGGTACCGTAGGATTTTCATGGGGTACGGACTTTGCCTCTTCTCACCATCACCAGAGTCTACCTCTAGATACCTAGAGGATTTACACTTTGGACAGTACTTTGCATCCGTGTGTGCTTTTCTAAAGAGGACACAGCCCTTCAGACAAGCATGTATCTGCTCATACGGCATCTTAAGTGCATGAAGGACCTTCTGCGATTCGTACATGTTCTGTGGCAGAAGGTGACCGGCCGGAAGGATGGAGCCAATAACTGTCAACATTTCATCAAAGTTCTCTCGACTGAGGTTGAACTAGGACTTTAAGGCCATTAAGCGTGAAATGCCATCAAGCTTTGAAATCTGTGTGTGGCCATGAAGGGGTTTCCCTGCCGCAGACAACATGTCGTAATACGCCTTTGCGCTTGCCTCTGGCTCCTCCTCCTCCTGCTGCCTACGTCCGTCAGCGAAGTGTGCTTCGTGAAAGTCATCTAACCAAGCTGCTACCCCGGCATCAGCATTGTAATCCTCGACACGTGGTCTTGCCACCTCCTCTCTCACACGATCGGCTTCACCGTGGTGGGTCCACTGGGTATAGTTTTTCGTAAATCCATGCCTAGCCAGATGTGAAGTCATCACCTCCTTTGTCTGCCTCTTTTTGTTCTTACAGTTGATGTAGGGACAAAAAACGGCCCGCGCTCCGAGAGCCTGGTCAAATACTTGCTTGATGAAAGCATCGGTCTTGTCGACCCATTCTCTGGTAATCTCACGGGCGCTCCGGCGGCCCGAGTACATCCACTCACGGTCATCCATCCTCTAACATATATATCACCAAGTAATAAATATAACCATGGACTTGCATCTACATGTCGTTCCTACCATCTAATAGGTAAGGATAGGTCCTAATCCCACCCGAGGATGCGTAGATGGTGTTAGTTCCCATGGTCTGGTCCTATCCGAAACAGAATTTCGGCAGCACCTCCCCGCTGTTCTCCAAATACACGTCTCAACAGGGAGATTGTGTATCCGGAGAACAACAGGAAGGTACTGTCGAAACTCTGTCTTGGATCAGAGCAGACCATGGAAACTAACACCATCTGCGCATCCTCGGGCTGTCTAAAAAACGTGAACAATTCGAAACAGATACGGTTATTGATATGCAAAGATCTGCATATTTCTAACCGTATCACTTTCGAACGGGAGACACCTAACTGGGTTATGTGGAGATACATGACCAGGACAAAGAAAGAGTGGTTATACCTTAGGTGGCGGTGAAGTCAGGCTAGTGGGACCGTGGCGGGTCGGTGCAGTGGCGAGGCGACGCGGTGCGGGCAGACCTGGGGACACCGGGGTACTCCGACTCGGCTCCTGCAAAAAGAAAGAAAGAAGCAAAATAACGACAACTCAAAAATTCGGCAGCATCTCCCCTGAACGGTGAGGTTTCCAAACCTGAAAGAAAACCACAGCACGATGGCCGACAACCACATATATATCAAGGAACCACATGCAGCTTAATTATCAACTACTACTACTCTAACTACTACAACTACTACTACACTAACTACTACTACCACTACTAATACCACTACTACAACTACTAACTACTACTAATACCACTACTACAACTACTAACTACTACTAACACTACTACAACTACTACTCTAACAAATGCACTCGGCAAACGTTTTCTTTGCCGAGAGCCCGCGTTTTTGCTCTCGGCAAAGGACGTTTTTCCTGTAGTGCATATGAAGCAGCAGTGGCATTATATTCGTTCTGATCTGATGCAGGCATATGAATGTGGCACACTAGGTCTGCAGATGCATGCATGGTACACTAGATCAATATAGGTTGATCCCTATGCGTACCTTGCACTTCATATAACATATTCATTCTGATTCACATTGGTAAAAGAAAAAAAGACAGAACTAAACGAAAATGATAGGGCGCCAGGAACAGAAACAGTGTACTCCTACCTAGCTATGACGAATACACAGTTGAGTGGGGTATGTAAGTGAATTAGTATGGTTTTCAGCTATACTATTTCTTATTTTCCTGGCGCACAGAAAGTTGATGAAATATGTTTATTGATGAAAATGCATATTTCTGAATATTATTAAAGTTTTTAGCTTCCTGAAATGATATGGGGGCTAGATACGATCCAAATTGCATTTCACTTTCCCATGAAAACATCTTCTTCCAATTTTATGTCTTTTACAGAGAACTGAGGGTAAAAGTTTAGAGAGTGGTCCTGTAAGTTGTTGCTCAAAAGAAGGTTGGTCCCGAGACTAAACTAGCCTCCTAGATTTTGATGTTGAAATATTTGAAAAGGCTGTGTTGATGAAACTCATGCTTCATGGGAAATTAAAAACCAGGAAATTTTGGACGTGGACATGGTGAGCATGGCTGCAGAATATATGCCTTGATCACCTTCTCTAATTGCTATAATTTTGTTGAGACCACAGCTTATCTAAATCATGTATTTGGTTGTTTGCAGCAAGTAGCAATGGATGAAAGACAAGATCTACAAGCTGTAACTGGAAATGACAAAAGGAATATGTCAGAAGATACAGGTACGAGTGTTTGTGGTGAATATCAAATTAACTCAACTGGTACGGAGGATGTCAAGTCTACCAAAGGATTACAGAACCAAGAATGTTTGGACCAGAAAGAAGTGAGTGTGCCTGCAAAATTATTTTTTGTTTGGTAACCTTATCTGATTCCTGAAATATGGTTGTTTGCAGCAACTAGCAAGGGAGGAAAGACACAATTTAGGAACAACAACTGAAAATAACAAAATGAATATGTTAGAAGATGCAGACGTTCTTGTCTGCGGGCAATATCAAAATGGTCTAACTCATACCAAGGTCAAGCCTACCAAAGGAATACAACTGTTTTGTTTGATTTGCCCTATCTTTTCTATTTTTATGCTCCCTCTGTCCCAAAGAGTATCGTTCTAGTCTTCTAGATTTGTCCAAGAGTACTTGGCGCAACCCTCGATGAACTAGACGAACAAGAATCTGAACGAGGAGGTAGAATCCCTCCGTCGGCAACTCTAGGACGGGTTCAAAAATCAGTAATCAGTAATCTCAACTAACCGGTGGCCATGGGTCCTGACATACGAAGAACCTCAAACAGGATCCGATCGGATCGAATCGATCCATGGGCATGGGGAGTAGATCAGATGAACAACAGCGCTCAGCCACAAATCAATCGTCATAGCGGCAGTCGCTTAGGGAAAAAGGAGGAGTGAGGAAGAGTACTGACTCGGTGCCCTTCTGGCGGAGGATGCAGAACTGCTTGGGGGAGAGGACGGCGCGCCACTCCTCCTCGCTCCTCTGCTTGCGGGGGCGGGACGAATGACTGCGTCGTTGGCATGTGGAGGCGAGACGCCGGCGGCCGTGCGTGGCAGGGCTGGGGCGGGCCGGTGGCCGCCGCTGGCGCGCGCGGGCAGACGTGGCGGGATGGGGCGGGCTGGCCGGGCTGCGGCGGCGGCGAGGCTCGGGCGGAGCAGCGGCGGCAGCGCGCGCGGCCGGGCGTGGTGGGCTGCGGCGACGGCGGGGCTGCGGCCGAAACGGTTCACCATGCGGGGCTTGCGGGGCTGCGTCCAAACGGTTAAGTGGTGAAGCCACTTTGCCGAGAGCCAGATCTGGGAGGCTCTCGGCAAACATTCCCCCTTTGCCGAGAGCCCCCAGATCCGGCTCTCGGTAAAGTTATTTTTTTTTCAAATTTCGTTCGAATTTTTTAACTAGCTAACTGCACAAAAAAATATTAAAAAAAATAAAAATTATTATTTGCCCAGAGTAGCTCTCGGCAAACTGAACAAAAAATGATATTTAAAAAAAAAATCTTTCCCGAGAGCAGCTCTCGGCAAACCTCTTCGTCGAGAGCCAGCTCTCGGCAAACCATTGATCCAGGCCAGGTAAAAAAAAAGAAATATGCGCCGAGAGCGGGCCTAGTTGCTCTCGGCAAAGAGCCTTTGCCGAGAGCAATCCCCTGAAGCTCTTGGCAAATAATATCCAAAAAAAATTAATAAACAGCAAACGGCTCCAGAAAAATACGAAATTTTGCCGTGTTACAACTTATGCTCTCTAATGGCTATACAAAAAGTTTGGAACTCCAAAACTAATTCGACCGTGACATTGTTTGAAAATCCTAATGGATCCTTCTCAACTTTATGAAACTTATTCGGAGATGTCTCAGATAGTAAGAATCATACGCAACCACTTGTGCAAAACATTTTCAATTTTTTACCACAGCCTCCAAGTGTGATATCATGACTTCATTGCAAATATCACAATTTTCCGACTTCGTTTCCTTTTTTAAGAATTTTTAAATCGTTGGGCGACATATGTTCGTGGTCTTCGATTCGTAAAATAAAAGGTGAAAAAAATGTCAACAAGATGTTATTTGCCCTCAATAATGCATAAATAGCATGAATATCATTTTCTACTTAATTTTTTCCTGTGTTTAAATCAATCGCTGTTCAAATTTTAATCGATTAAAAAAACTCCTTGAAATGCAATTAATTAATTATATATAGCAAATAATTACAAAAATACACAAAATTTTAATATTGAGTACAACCTGTAGTATGTCTATAGAGAAAAATGTTTGGAGCATATGAAAGAAAAAATAATTTAATTGGAGAGAGTTAGGAGAAGAGAAACACATGCACATGAAATATAGAAACCACATTTGCCGAGAGCCTGGGAGGGGCTCTCGGCAAATATTTGCCGAGAGCGGCGCTCGGCAAAGAGTTTTGCCGAGAGCAGTAACGGAGGGGCTCTCGGCAAAGCGGTGACGCCGTCAGGGCAGGTCACGGCTATGGGCCCGCGGCAACGTTTTGCCGAGAGCCTGATTTTGCCGAGAGCGCGGCCTACGGGAAAGGACCGTTTTGCCGACGGGCTTTTTTTGCCGAGCGCGGCTCTCGGCAAAACGGCCCACTTCGCCGAGAGCTGTTGCTTGCCGAGATGCAGGCCCACGGCAATCCTGTCACTTGCCAACGGCCGGTGTTTGCCGAGAGCCGCGCTCGGCAAACGTTTTCTTTGCCGAGAGCCCGCGTTTTTTATCTCGGCAAAAAACTCGGATCTCGGCAAAGGACGTTTTTTCGGTAGTGATATTAAAAAATAAAAATATTTCTTTATCTAACTAAACCATGAAATGTACTACATATACTAGCAATACTAAACTATCAAGTGATTTTGATGAACTAATTTAATTTTTATTTATCCAAACATATATGCAAATCATCATGTGATTTTGAGCTAAAAATGACATAAAATCATAATAAAGTCCAACATATAAAGTTACACATGCATCTACATCGCAAAATGAGATAAGTTACTGATAAAACATAAGAGGATTAAGTTTGTTACCTCTAAAATCGAAGAGCAACACCAATAGAGGGGGAGAGAGCAAGAACTACAGCAAGCTGAAGAACAGAGGCAGTGAGTTTTAATGGAATGGCTCGGGCTCGGGGAGGAAGAAATGAGCTGGTCTATAGGCCGGGATAATTAGTCCTGGTTAGGGAGCCAAACCAGAACTAAAGATTAATCTTTATTCCCGGGGCATCACCCAAACCGGGACTAAAGATCCCTGCCCCGCAGACGACCGTTGGGCAGGAACCTTTAGTCCCGGGGGCAAAAAATGCCGAGGCTAATGTCAAATTAGGACATCGTTCTAAAGTCTGTTCCCTAGTAGTGTTGGATGTACTTGGTTGCCCGGTATTGCATTATCCTGCTGCTGTTGCTTTTCCCTCTCATTATTGATTTTGTGACCATGCAAAATCTAGATGGGAAATTAGGATGACACATTTACTTCCTTGAGTCTTTTGTGTTATTCACAACAGTTATCTGAATCAACTCCGTAAGCAGGAAACGAAGGTGAGAAAAGTCATTCTTTATCTCTGATGCTATTTTGGTGAGGACCACCTGCCACGCTTCATATCTCTTAACGGTTTGCAAGCCTTATTACTCTTCCCTTTTGGTCTCATTATTGATTTGTGAGCATGGAAAATCTAGATGACAAACTAGGATGACACATTTACTTCCTTTATTTACTAAAAGCGAAGCATTTGTGCTCAGCAGGTGGGAAGGAAAGTGTTTTGCTCATTTGCTTCAGAAGGCGTGCTTCTCTACAGATGGCTGCCATTGACAATGCATGATAGTATCATATAGTCAGTATTCAGTAATTAAGCTTTTCTCTTTTAGTCCCCAATGCCATTATTCTACTGATTTGCTTCAACACAGTTTTAAACCCAGTGCGTTGCCAGCAAACGTTCCTCTAAAATGTAGAATTCATGGTTTGTTGCAGCTGCTGAATTAAATTTCGAAAATGCTATTTGTTGACGCAAGAATGCAAATATCCTTCCCATACATTGTGTACATGCACTCAATACCTACATGGCGATTTTTTTTAAAAAAAAAACCTACATGGCGCCCTTTTGGGGATAACTGCCACAATGGTAATATCACGAGATGAGATTGTAGATGCACTGTTGTTGCCTTTATAGATGTTTCCGTTGGAAGTTATGCTGGAAAACATGTCATCAGGAAATAATTCATCATTACATCATATTGGGGTGAATTATCTGAATCTCAGGTTATATTCAGTTAACCTTCTGAAGTATGCCAAAATATACAGAGGGCCTCTCCATCTCCAATTTAATTTGGACATTTCGTTCATTAGTTTGGATAGTATTCTTCCATTTTTGAAGTACATTGCTGCTGTGAATAAGTAAATTTCCTTTTCTTTTACTGAACATCATATAGGCCTACCATACACTGGGGCACTGATAAGAGGAAGGTGCTACTACAGCTGGGTATGTAATAATCCCCATCCCACCCCCCACCCGAAAAACCTTTTACCAATAGAGTACTCTATTTCTTACCCTCCTCTACTTTTAACATCAGGTTCTAAACCTGCTTTTGGATACGTACGCAGGGATCAATTGCTTGGAGTGGAAACTATAGCACATTTCTGTTTTTTTTTTACCACATATGCAAGCTTAGTACCATCAGCAATTGTCCATCGCAGCACAGATTCTTATTAGTTTTCTAGTCCTGAGTATGGCACTATTTGTAAACTTTTTATATACCGTTACATTTGATGTTCCTTTTGGTCTTCAAGTGCTACATAATTTACCCCTGCGAGACAACCGAATGTTATGTTCGCATCGTAATTGACTCAAATCGTTGCATATCCTATACATTGTCAGCTTGCTGCCCGCGGTTACCTGCTAGTATATTACTATATATTCTGGTAGGCGACGAGGCCATTATGGCTTAATTACTGTATGTTGCACCTGTTCCATATATACGGCCGATCTGTACGATGCTCCCCTTCCTAGAAAGGAGACCTATGACGTACGTACATGTACATGCATGCATGAGATAAGCACGTACGCCAGCCTGATCGGCGATGGATGAGATGACCGACGAGGCGACGAGGTCTCCGGTCCCGTCAGCATTTGACGACGCTGACCTCAAGGCGAAGGGTGGTGGTGGTGCTAGGGCAGCAGCCGCATTAGGAGTATACCGCCGTGTCACGTAGGCCTTGTTTAGATTGAGGTTAGAAATTAGTATTCGGCACTGTAGCACTTTCGTTTGTATTTGATAATTATTGTCCAATCATGGTCTAACTAGGCTAAAAAGATTCGTCTCGTAATTTACAATCAAACTGTGTAATTAGTTATTTTTTTATCTATATTTAATACTCCATACATGTGTCTAAAAATTTGATGTGATGAAAAGAGAGTGAAAAAACTAGCAATCTAAACAAGGCCGTAGGCGCCGCACGCACATCAAGCATATATGCATGCGTGCACGCAAGCTGGACGTACGAGGTACGACAGAGGAGAGGCCTGCAGCAGCAGCAGGGTGTGTGTGACATGCATGGTTGAAACGCAAACGCGCGCGGCCGGCCGATGGATGGAACAAGAACAACAAGGACGCTCTGCTGCATGCCGTCAAAGGGAAAGGAGTGAGTGGCCCTGGCCTGCTCAAAAGAACTCAGCTTTTGATCACGTACAGTACAGGTAGCTGATGCTGATTTGATGTATTCCAAACTAGTTAATTAGTGCGACTTCCCTTTGCCGAGCTAGCTTAGACGGTCAGTAGTGTAATAATAATAAGCAGGAAGTGCCAATGAACAGATACACTTGTGTAGGGTTCCCTGGATCGGCCCCTGCCCCGCCGGCGCTTCCCGAGGCAGGCCAGGCTGACATCGAAACGCCCCCCACGCGTCCAGCAGCCGTCGCCGAGGTCCTCTCTCGGTCCGCGCCTCCAACGCCTGCTTGGCTGCTTCAGCCCCGCCGTCCCCATCGCCGAGCACGCCACCAGGCTGACACCGCAGCCTTGCTCGCCGTGGGGGCGTGCACGGCTCATCCGCACGCCGCCAGGCCAGGGCGCCGCCAAGCCACACGCCGCCGCCAGGCCACGCCTTTCATTGTGCATGCACCATGGCTATAGCCTGCTAGGTGTTTGATAGAATGCTTACAAAGCAGACCTGGGGGGGGCAATAATGTGTTCATCAGAGGATAGTGATTGTCTGGTGTAGCCCCTTCACTCTAACCGCATCAAGAGCAGGCCTGCTCATATGCCAGGAACACCCTGGCAACCCAGACACCATGGGTGGACACCATCGATGCCCCGCCTTTAGTTGCTCCTCCGCTTCGTGAGGTTCCTGGCTCCGACTCAGGCCGCTGCTGCCATCGTCGGGGCTTCCGCTGCTAGTCATGGAGCTCCAGGGCATAAACCCTCGTCCTGGTGTCGGTGTCAAAAAGGTGATCAAGAGCAAGTTCGGCTGCTCGGTGTCCCCGACGATATGGGGCCGAGCATTCTTCTTGGTCGCTTCTTTTGGCCGTTGTAAGTACAAGCTCTCCCCTTCTTCGGTTGGAGCCATTCTTCAGGCTACGATCGGGGGTGTTGCCTTGGATTTTGCGGTTCTTCAGCTCTCTGATAGGGTGTTTCGGTTCTCGGTTTCTTCAAAATCTGTTGGTTTTCATGTTGCCAATTTGCGTTCTTTTGAGTGTTCGTCTTTCAAAGTCTTTTTCCATCTCTGGAGCAATGGCGGCCCGAACTGGATTCGGGAGTGGAGAAGTTTCTGTGCCGAGAAAG
Source organism: Miscanthus floridulus (assembly GCF_019320115.1). Taxonomy (NCBI): domain Eukaryota; kingdom Viridiplantae; phylum Streptophyta; class Magnoliopsida; order Poales; family Poaceae; genus Miscanthus; species Miscanthus floridulus. The sequence continues at coordinate 46,594,296 of NC_089589.1, forward strand.
AAGCCTCGTGGACTGCTGTCTAGAAAAGTGCAGTGACCGCAAACGGAAATCTGATCAGACCTTCAACCACCTTTGCTGATGCCGTGAAAAGCACTCCGCTCACTGGAGCTAACAAAGTGCCGTGCCCATTGCTTCCCATCAGCCTCGAATTAGCGTTTTCGATTGTTTGTTTTTCCCTGCTAACCAAGGGCCTGCTTCTGACAAAGGAAAGAATCCTATTGGGCAAGTTCATCAGGCTAGGCCAAAGCCTATCGGCTCCTATTTGAATTTGGAGCCTGGAGCAGCCTTGGGTCAATGCTCCGCTGCAGGCAATCCTTCAGCAGCTCTGACGTCCGAGATTTGCTCGCGCTGTCTGACCGCGGGGCACGTTAGGGAGGCGTGCAAATCTCCCATAAGATGTTTTGCTTGCCTACATGGGGGACACAGCGTTTAATTGCCCGGGCAACAGTCATTGGGGAGGAAATGGAAAAGGGACGAGCAGATACAAGAAGGTGGCCGGGGTCGATTTAAATGAAAGGCAAATTGTTGAGCAACCCGAGCCCGATGCGTTGGAAACCGATTTGGGGACTGGGCCGCATCACAGCCCGCCAGTCTTTGACTCTTTTGGGGGCCTGGGCCAGATTTCAAGCGTCCACCTCTCAGGCGTTGCCGCAGCCAGAACCAATCAAAGTGCAGTGGACACTGTCAGTGGGTATGATGAGTGGGCCTATGGCTTCGGAGACCCACAGCCCAGCGACTGAACTATGCCTCGGTGGGGTATTAATAAGGCCTGATGCCGCTCCGTCTTCCTCTAATAAATCGCCCTCCGTCTGCAACAGCAGCGACCCAAGAAAACCCCGTCTGACAGTGCTACTCAGGCGTCATTGCCGCAGCTCCAACCTCAGCTCACTCCACCTGACCACCCCGAGCAGTCGGTCATGGCGTACCAACGCGCCGATCCCAATCCCTTCAAGCCGAGAGGGATGCACATCCAGAACATACCAAATAGGCCTATGATAGTGCGGTCTGTAGCTGGGCAGAGGCCACGAGCAAGAAATGAAGACTTGGCCATCGTCACCATCTCTCCGCTGCCTGGTAATGTGTTGCACTTCCCAATGGTTGATGAGGTCGTCAGGGAGTTCTTTATGCATAGAAGGGTTCAGATTAAAGATGTACAGCCCTGTCACCTAGGCCAAGCTTTTGTGCGGTTTGAGCATGAATATGATAGGCGCTTTGTGATTGATAGTCCACATCCTTATGGGGGTTAATTTCTCGTTCGTAAGGCATAACCAGGGCAGAAACTGGAGGAGACTTAACTTTAATTAGGAATGTTGGGTGATGTTGATGGGGCTGCCAGAGGATTATTGGGAGGATGAGTTTATTGACACTGTTCTCGGACCTTTTGCCAGAACAACAAGCTGGGACAGTGACCCCGATCACCTTACTAGGCTGATTGTTAGGGCAAGGGTGGTTGATTTAGAACCCATTCCACATTTCTTTGTCTTCTTTGATGGGCCAAGATAAAATGGCCAGTCTTGGACAGTTCAATGTGGGATCCTGTAGCATGAGCATCTAGGTGTTGATCCCCTGGATGAGGAACAGGTACCACAGCTCCCAAATGATGGTCCTCCATTGTTTGACTTTTTTGGATTGGGTCAACAAGTGCTCGCTCCAATTGCTACCCATGATCCACTACCCAATATGGAGGAAAATCTGAATGAGCAGGAAGAGCAGAACATTCAGGTTCAGTAGGAACCCCAACAAGGCTGGGATGTTTGGCCTGAGGAGTTGCCAGCTCTGCAACAGCAGATCGATCTAAATCAGGCACCGGTAGCTATGGAACAGGACCTAAATGAGGCACCAGTGGATGAAGATCCTTTGGAAATGATCATCAATCCAACACAAGGAAATGACCAAGAAGAGGAGCAGCAAATCAAACTCCCACCCCCACCTCAAGCCCAGCAACCGAAAGTTGTTGCTGAAGTTGAGGCCGATATCCCAATGCCCGTGCATTTCCCTGTGATGGTGCATGAAGAGGAGCTCATGGACCTTGATGACTTGGCAAACCAGCAGGAGCATGTGGTAGGACAACAGGAGAACTTAGATGGGCAGTAGGAAGCAATGGTTGATCAGCAGGGGCAAATGAATGATCAGCAGGGCAAATGAATGATCAGCAGGGGCAAGTGGATGGTTTGATGGTTCAGGAAAATATCCAAATTGGTATGGTCAGGACCTTCTTCTTCAATGACCCGGATTTGACAAAACCCACTTATATGTCCTTGTTGGCGCCAAAAAAACCAGCCAACTTTCAAATCAGTGAATTAGCAGACAAGGAGGCCTTAATGGTCCCAAAGGAATGGGTGGGCTTCTTTCAGGCCCTTCTTCAAGCACCGTCCCAACACAAATGGGTCAAAAGTCTATTTGAATCTGGTTTCCCGCATCTTTTGCACATGGGGGCCTAGGGGGGGGTCCTTTATCTCTAATTGCATACCGTCCTCCACTGGGGCCCTGTGGCATGCTTGTTTCTGAACCATCCTCTGTCAAAAAGATTGAAGAATCCCTACCCAAAGAGGACAGTGAGGAGACCTCGGCCAACAAGAAGAGAGGAAGAAAGGGAAAGGCAGACACACCCATTGTGGACTCAGTTGTTAGAAGAAGCGATAGGGTGAGGGCTAAGACTAATGGTTTCATGGTGAGCACTTGTAGGATCAAGAATTGCCTGGGTTGTTCCAATGACCCACCAATATTGTCACCACTCTCACTGAAGAATATTGGAACTTCTTTGTGCCAGCTTCAGGAGGAGCAGCTAGAGGAACATGTTCTCATCGGGAAGAACAAGCTGGAGCCAGTAGGAAAGAAAGTGAAGAAAAGCAAAGGGGACAAAGGCAAGGCCCCTGAAGGCCAAGATGAGGAGAAGAACAAAGATGATCAATAGAACGACAACTCATTGCTCTAGGGTGGTTGAGACTTGGTCTCCCTCTTTTTATTTAGCTTTTCAGTTGTTTTCTTTCCTTAGCAGTAATCTGTTAAATCTTTTGTCCTGGTTTGGGGCCCTGCGTTGGCACTGGCTATACCTAAACTTGTGTGCTTTCAACACTGAATTGGCTATTATCGTGTCTTTCTGTTACCTTGGATATCTTTTTTCTGGGTGTGGTGGTGTTTCCCTGGTAGGATTGTACTCCTACTAGTTTCTTAGTCTGTTTCTTCCTTTGTTTTTATGGCACACAACATAGCTTGGAAAATACTAAACTGGAATGTTAGAGGTGGAACTCCATCCGGGACAAAGTGGTTGAAAGCAAGAGTGAGATCATCTGCTTATAGGAAACCAAAAAGGACAGTTTTTACTCAGACTTCATCAAGAAAATCTATCCTGTGGATTTTGACTCCTTTGAATTTCTTCCCTCAGTAGGTGCATCTGGTGGGATTTTAGTGGCCTGGAAGAGCACTGCTTTCTGGGGAAACCTTATTTTCAGTAATAGGTTTGCCTTGTCAGTGGAGTTTACTTCAAAACTCAACAATGAGACTTGGCTCTTAACAACGGTCTATTCCCCTTGTACACCTCATGGTAAAAGGGAATTTTTAGATTGGTTCAGAGAAATTGAAATGCCAGAAGATGTTGATTGGCTTGTTGTGGGTGACTTTAACCTTCTAAGAAAACCTATGGATAGGAACAGGGAAGGTGCAAATCTAAATGAAATTTTTTGTTCAATGAAGCCATTAATAAGCTAGACTTGATTGAGTTACCCCTTCATGGAAGACAGTTCATTTGGACAAACAAGCAGTTTCCACCACTATTGGAGAGGCTAGACTGGTTTTTTACCTCTAACTCCTAGACCTCAAAGTTCCCTGACACTTTGGTCAAAACCCTGGTCATGGAAACATCTTATCACTGGCCTTGTGTAGTTGAGATTGGCACCTCAATTCCCCAAGCTCAAATTTTCAGATTTGAAAATCATTGGCTCAGTCATGGTGAGTTTATCTCTGTTGCTATTAATGGATGGAAAGGCCCTAAACACATCACAGACCATGCCAAGATGCTGACTGCCAAATTCAAGAACTTAAGGAGAGAGCTGAAGGAATGGAAATCAACCTTACCAAAACTAGCCCTTGCAATTGAGAAAATCAAATTAGTGCTGCATTTCTTGGAAACCATTGAACTGTTCAGGAACCTATCATTGCTAGAATGGAACTTCAGGAACATGGTTTCTGAAAAGCTAATCTTCCTATTGAAACAACAGAGAACTTACCGGAGGCAAAGAGGGAAAGTCAGATGGGTAAAAGAAGGAGATGCTGCTACAAAATTTTTTCATGCTCATGCAACAATTAAACACAGAAACAACAAGATCACCTCTCTATAGGGTGGATTGGGTGATGAGGACATCACTTCTTCAGAGGTACCCGCTGATCCTCCAACCGTCATGCAAGGTCCAATGACCCGGGCTCGAAAGCGACAACTCAATTTAGAGGTGAGCTCGTTCTTAAGCGATACTTTTCATACTTTTGAGAATAGACTACTACCTAATGATGTTATCTTGCTTAGGAACATTGGAGAGGGTCATGAAGGACTTAGAGGAAGTGGTGGAGGTGATGATGACCAGCAAGGACGTCCAACACAAGTCGGAGGCCCAGTCCAACAAGAATTCGAGTCTGCCTCGGCCTCCTGAACCAGTCTGCCTTAAATTGGTCACCCAGGACGCATCCGGACTCCGTTTTTGATGATCCACATATGGATGGAAAGCTAATTTGATAAGGAAGCCAATCCAAGTGGTTTCACATCAAAACCTCTTCGGAATCAACAGAAATCATTGAAATAAGTCTGCATCCAGAATCTGCCAGGGTGCTGCGACACCTTCTTTTGGTCCGTTGGACCGTGTATCGTGTTTGGGCCCATTAGGGGGTAGGCGACGACCCTAAGACCTTTATAATCATACGCCGCCGCTAAGATTACAATGCCTCCAATGACACTATAATAAAATCTCACTGTCCCAAGGTAACTCCGAGTCACACTTGCCATGCTTGGTGTAATAGTGAGGTTTTCTGAATCTTCATAGTTCCAACTGTAGATGTATGCTTCTTGTAGATGATACAACAATTATCTATAATCTTGACTGAAGGATACCTGTGCTTGACGTTGACTTCTCAACCATAAGGTAGCTGATGCTTCTGAGTGAAGAACTAGAATGGATGAAATCTCCATTTTCCAACTTTTTCAACTTGGCTACCCCCTTAAGATAAGATCAACTAGAGGACACAAAAGGGCAGCTTACACCTCCATCCAGATGAGCTAACTAGTTGTCAGGGACCAATACTAGGGTTCCCAAAGAGGAAGGCCTAATGGTTATACGTTAATCCATCTAGGCAATCAAGGGTGCGACTACAGCTCCAACCTACACTGAGGCCGCGGGCCTCGTCTCGTCCAACCTCTAAGGGTGGGCTCTACCACGATCGACCCCTGAGGGCAGGCTCCGCCTCGCCTAACCCCTGAGGGCAGGCTCTGCTTCACCTGATGTATGAGGGTGGGCTCCACCTTACCCAACATCTGAGGGCTGGCTCCACCTTGCTCGACGTCTGCAGGCTGGCTCCGCCTCGCCCGACATCTATGGGCGGGCTCCGCCTCGCTCGATCCCTCGGGCATAGCTCCTAATGGAAGCTCACGCCGCTGCCAACCACTACGGGCTAGAAAGTGCAACCCAAGGTCAAACTTCTAGCATCGTGTAGGGAGTGGTCACATCTCAACACGACCCGTCCCCACGACATGTCATTCCAGGGGACTCACATCGCCTACAGTGACAGGCGCGTGGTCACTATGCTACCTACACCATGTATGGCCGCTGATCAGCACGCTGGTTCGCCGCGCCGCCCGCTAGGGCGGGATGGGACGTCATGACCCGCTGACAACGCCAGGGCATGGCATCGTTAGGCGAATAGGCACCTGGCGTGGGGCTGTCTCTCTCACCACCGGCCGTGTCAGTGGGGCTGATGAGGACATCACTCCTTCGGATGTACCAGCTGATCCTCCAACCGTCATGCAAGGTCCAATGACCCGGGCTCGAATGCGTCAACTCAATTTAGAGGTGAGCTCGTTCTTAAGCGATCCTTTTTATACTTTTGAGAATAGACTACTACCTAATGATGTTATCTTGCTTAGGAACACTGGAGAGGGTCAAGAGGGACTAAGAGGACGTGTAGGAGGTGATGATGACCAGCAAGGACGTCCAACACGAACCGGAGGCCCAGTCCAACATGATTTCGAGTCTGCCTCGGCCTCCAGGACTAGTCTGCCTTAAACTGGTCACCCAGGACGCATCCAGACTCCGTTTTCAACGATCCACATATGGATGGAAAGCTTATTTGATAAGAAAGCGAACCCAAGTGGTCTCACATCAAAATCTCTTCGAAATCAACAGGAATCATCAAAACAAGTCAGTGTCCAGAATCTGTCAGGGTGCTGCGACACCGTCTTTTGGTCCGTTGGACCGTGTATCGTGTTTGGGCCCATTAGGGGGCGCGTTCAGGGTAGGCGACGACCCTAAGACCTTTATAATCATATGCTACCATCGTCATTAGGTTTTGGGTTTTGCTTAGATTAATCTGTGAAGAATAGTTTCGCCGTTCATCGGTTTGTGAGACCTCAACTTCGAGAGATAATCATTCATCTGCAATTTGGTTGCGTTCTTTTTTGTTCTTGCTTGTGTTCTTCGTTGTGCAGGCAGAGATTAGCCTTCTTGGCGAGGTCAACCTAGTCCATGACTTGGTTGATACCTAGAGGAGTTGTGGTGCTAAGATTGCAGGGTCGATCTTTCGATCTGAAGCCAGATCGTTGTGTCACTCTCCGCCACAACGATAGTTACCACCACCTGATGGAAGATCGGGATCCCCATCTCCATTAAGTGGTAATTAGAGCTAAGGTATACCATCAAGTTCTCTTTTATTCCCTAGTTTGAGTGTTTTGCATTCGTCCCATAGTCCAGTGTCATACTTGTTTTTCCTGTCCTCAAACCTTCTGCGCCATAGCCTTTGCATATTTTAGTTTTAGAGTCCGTTGTGTTGAGTTTGTGTCCTGGTCGAGATCTTGTTGCTGGTTAGGTCGTGTTAGAGTCCAGTTCGTGTGTTTTTTCCCATCGTTTCCATCAAATCTTGGCTGCTGTGACCAATTTTGCACACATTGTTCCCGTTTTGTCCTCTAATTCGGAGCCAATTCTTAAAACTGGTCTAGTTTTCGCATACGAACTCCGTTTTCGATCAGAAAAAAAAATTGGATCCCCATCCCCGGGTTTGCTGGGTTGTCACAGAACCGACCAATTTATAAGAGCACAAGTACAAAAATAATCGCCGAAACAATCAAATTCTCGAACTTGAGCCCATATAAACCCGGTAGTCAACTGAAATCTCGAAGGTTTTCAAACCAACTTGCATACAACCAAGATCACAGTAATTCAACATAACATATCGTATGTTACAACATTTCGCAGATGTTCGCAAATAGATTACATCATCACAGAGTCATCGTTATTACAAAATAAGTCTTGTAAAACATGCGGAAGCAAATAGTTTAACTCACACACCCGAGTTTAAATACACATACTGGTTTGCTGATCACATCCCACAAAAGCATTTAGATAGAGAATAGAGATCATGCCCATGATCTAGTCTTCATCACCCGCCGGGTGGAGACAATACTTACAGAATCCCTGATATAGGAGGTCATCTACAACAAGAGGGAATAAACCCTGAGTACGAGAATGTACTCAGCTAGACTTACCCGTCGAAAAACAAAACAAACAACATCAAGGATTATGCATAGCTTAATGTAGTGGATTAGGCTGACACTTTCTTTTTGCAGAAAAGCATAAGTAATATGATCAACTCTTATCTTGACTAGCAGTGACTTTTTAGTCATTAACCTATCATCTATATTAGCACCTATACTAAGCAATTATTTTATTAGGGTGCAAACATTAATAACCATATCAGGTATTCATTGTGGCAACCTTATCATCATCATCCATTTAACCATATCGTTAAATTAATTGAATCTATGTTGTCGCTGCTCAGTCAAGTTCTCACTATCCAAGAGAGACGGCTATTCGAATCGATTCCTATCCAGCTGGAGGGGTATTCCTAAACACAAACCCTGCGTCCCCCGTCAGGGTCGCAAACAAGTCACCTTTGGCACAATTCAGGAGTCACGAGTCTAAATAGATCGGCATTCTCAAAGAACCACTCTGCCAAGGTTGTTCAGGACTCTAACCCGCTTTGGACTTATGCTAATGGCTCTCCGCACATCCTTACTACCTCTAGAATGCACGCCACTGCTCGCGTCCCTGACCTGAGTCGAGCTACTAGGCTTCGCGGTCGGAATGACTTATCCGGCTAGCTAAGTGTTAGGCTACGTTCAACATGACATGAGGACGTACAATGTATCGGTCCTTAAACGACTCAGACGGAGTCACTATGTTCAAACCTACACAAGACCCCGCCCAGTCTTAATTCATCATTCACATGGTTCTTTTCCATGATAGCAAATATAGCAAACCGTGATCCACCTCATCCTAAAGCTCACAGGTGACAGGAAATCACCTGACTTCTACCACACTAAGCATGGCTAAGCATTTAACCTGTCCTGAACTTAAAAAGGATTCCAGTGCGATATCTGGACAAGGAAGGATATATAATGCAGCAATTGGTTCCAACCAATTCCTATACGTAATGCATCATCAACAATAAAAGATACTCAATGTATTTGTAAAAGCATGGGAGGCTTAATATGCTCCGGAGCTTGCCTTTCAGGAACGAGGAAGGCTGGTGGTCAGGGCACTCGGGCAATTCCCCCACGACGACTGCTTCGTCGGCTTCCTGCACTTCGGGTTCCTCCTCCTGGTTGGCTCCCTCAAACTCCAGCAACGTCACTCCCTCCGGCACACCTATTGCATGAATGCGCAAGATAAATATCATGGATGCACATGAACGAATGTTAGGGATGCTCGGGGAATGCGCACGTTCACTGTAGTTTGCATATTCCGGCTTAAGCCCTATTCAAATCACTTTACTTACCAAGTTTATACAACCTAATGTATAATTGCTCATCTTTAGTTAATGACCTAACACCTGCACCTAAGCATATTCTCAAGTTAGGCTAACCCCTAACAATCAACGGAAACATTGCATCAAGTATACACTCAAGCATTTGTATTTCAGCAAAATGAAGACTATGTAGCGGTACAGTAAACTAGCCAAAACTAGAGATTTATAAATCCAATTGACACGCAACAAGCCAATCTGGAAAGCTTATGAAATTGTCTACAATTCATTTTCAGACCTCAAAGCATGATTCAAACCTTTACTAGGTCGAATTCATAAATCAACAGAACTCTGTCCTCACAGGGCAGAGAGTAAGCCAAAACTGGAACCTAACTTTAAATAACTGTAGTTTCTAAACTACTATGCCAAATGCCCTCAAATTTTGACAGGAGCTAGATACCTAAATTATCTACAACTCTTGTATCATTACATTCACAGAAAACCAAAATATCATGGGGAACTTTCTAAAGTCCCCAGATCTGTCCAGAGGGACATAATGCAAACAAAATAATTAATAACTCATGATGTAAACATATAATTGGACAAAACTAAATCTACTCACATGTCACACATATCACAAGAACACCAAAAAGTAGGGTGTTCATCCCCAAAACATTTCTTTTAATACCTTTCTTAATTTATTTAATTAATTAGAGGAAATAGTAAACATATATGAAAACTATACCATTAAATCTACAAAAATTACAGTAGACAATACATGCCCTAAGTAGACTACCATAAAAATTTCACACCATTTGAGTAAGTAAAACAACCTACACAAAAATGGTAAGGCAGAATGGCTTAAAATGGCATAATTAGGAAACCTTAGTGAAAAGTGTCAAGCAACAGATTTCATATTTTTCCTAGCATCCTTAAGGTACTAAGGTACTACCTACCAAGTTTCATGGCCATAGGATTCCTAGATAATTTACAAAAATTCACACAAGTATCCACCAATGATAAAAGGAAAATCTATAACTCAAAAACTACCCATGAAATGTCTCTCAAATTTTATCCAGAGCTTCTACTAAGCAATACTAGCTTACCCACAAAATTTCACAATTTTTGGATCACAGAAACTCAAGATATGATTTAAACAAGTTTGCATGCATTCAAAAACACTTTTCAAGTTCCTATTTAATTCATCCAAAATTTCTACATAATGTGCTCAAGACATATTTTTCTTAAATACTAGACCTCACTGTGAGTCTAACAAAATTTGAATCACAGTATTTGGATCTACACAAATGGAGTTACAAAATTTACAAAACAGCAGTCAAAACTAAAAATTTGAACTATCTTATGAATACACAGCCACTGACGTGTGGGACCCGGTTGTCAGCCGGACCCACTGGTCAGCGAGACGAAACAGGGGAGGCAGCAACGACGGCGCTGACCATGGCGAAGCTCACCGACGGCGGCTCCTCCGGCGAAATTGACGGCACCGGCGTGCTCCCCAAGGTCTCCCGCGTCGATTGACCCCCTAAGCCTAGACCCTAGCGGCCCCAAAGCACGCCAGCCATGGCGCACGGCGGCTCGGCCATGGCGCACGGCAGTGCGCGGCCGTGTTCCGGCATGTTCGAACCGGCGTGGTCGGTAACGTCTTCACAGAAGCAACTATGCGAGATGGAGAAGACGAGATGAGGGCTAGGGATGGAGGAATGGTGCGGTGGTGCGCTGGCCATGGTGAGCGCCAACTCCGGCGAAGCTCAGCCATGGCGGGCGGTGGTGGAACCAGCCGGAGGCCCTCACCTAAGGATGATTGGCTCAGCTGGAAGGTGGAGAAGGTTGAGAAGAACACTGTGGAGCTACAGTGAAGGTGTAGTGCATGTTTTTGCGGCGGTGCGTGAGCTCGGTGATGGCGAAGCTCCACGGCAGCAATGGCGGAGCGGCTGCTTGCTGGCTACGCTGCTGTGGCGAGCGGAGGAACGCAGAAAGAGGTAGAGCGCATGCGGAGGGCAACCGGGCATTCTCCACTTCAAGACGGCTAGCGCGCGGCGTGGTCAGGACGAGCCGGGCGCGTGGTGGCCACGCGGCGGCCATCATCTGACCTCGGTCGGCCATGACCGGTCTGAAGCTCGCGTTTTAGATTTCAATGGCACCGACTAACAGGCGATGTTTGACGGTGATTTACTCCTAAACCAAGATGAGTTAGTGGAAGAAATGTTCATGAAAGTTGTAGCCCTACCTTCCATCTCCAACTTTGATTCAAGGATCAGAGTCTAATTCCCCACGAATCAGGAGTTACATCTAGCCAAAGTTGGCTCGATCAAACTAAAAATGTACTTAGGACTTAGAAATATTTTCAAGTGTTGAATCAGCTTTCAATTCTGACTTGTGGGTCCTTTTTGAACATGTTGTGCACATTTTCATGACTAGGCTTCTAAACAAAGTTTGTTCTTTATAAAATTTGCTACAACTTTGTTTTAGGTTGCTCAGACATGCAAACATCCTAAGCTACACTTTTTAAACAGTCAAACCAAAGGGTTTAGGGGTCAAAATGGGTCAAACCATGACTTGGGAACCCAATTAGTCAAAGTGATCAACATGAACAATGTTCCAAATGACATCCTAGGTGTAACTAAGTTACTTAAAAGAATTTTTAGCCACACCATACATTGGTCACACAAGAATCAAGCAAGGTATGTACTGAAACAATGAAAACACATGAAATGTTACAAATGTTTCATAGTCATGTTTCACATGTTTCATGATCTTGTTGCATAGTATTAACCCACTTTGTTTCACTAAAGTGAGTGGCACATGTTGCACTTAAGTGTTGCACACTTTTCATTTCATAAAGGAAACAACACACATGAAACATAACGATATGTTGCAATGTTTCAAAGACATGTTTCATGTCATATAAGCTTGTGAATGAATGAATGATGCTTATGTTCATGAAATGCAAGTGCAAATGTGGAAGGCAAACACCTGGGGTGTTATAGGGGTCGGAGATTTTTAAATTGGTCAAAAAGTGGTCACAAGATCCTCTTTTCGTGGTCACAAGGTTTTTATCAATTTTGATCCAGTTTTTTGAAAATTCCATAGGCCATGTCTTTCACTTGTTTGAGCTCATATTTTTTATGGTTACTTCTTTTGTGCTCCTAAGTAAAGGAAAAATATCAAAAAATAAAATAAAAAAGTCAAAATTTCCCCAACAAACAACGATAGCCCAAAAAATAGAAAAAAGAGAGGGGCAAAAGAGGAACAATATTTAGAGGAGCACATAGAGAAGACCAAAGTGAGTTGTGTTAGCATGTGTTGTCTGGTTCCTTGTTTGTGTTGCTGTCTCCATCCACCATACTTGTTTTTTCTCACACTTATCACCTTGCTATCCACCATACTTTTGTCACACACCTAGTACCTGCAACACATTAAACCAGCAACGAGAACAAGTACTTTGGACTATAATTCAGCATTACTTTATGTTACTAACTTGTGTGCCAAATATACATCTTACTCTTTGTTTTCCTTCCAAGCTCCACAAATTTTTAGATCAGTACAGACAAAGGGCTTTGCAATCTTGGTACCACTGCCTCATAGGTATCATGAACCAGCCACCGGTTGTACCGTCCACTGCTTGCGTTGGTAAGAACTTTGTAAGAGCTTGGTAAGGTGCCTCCACTTGCTGTGAAAAGTGACACCACTGCAACCACGTAGTCATTTGGTAGGGATGACTTTTACCGTTTGTTCCTGTTTTTGTGTTTACAATGGCAGGAGGTGAACAGACTGGAGATAACAACCCTAAGGGTTTCAACGAGTGTGTCAGTCAAGAGCAACTACAAGCTATTGTAGAGGATGCCCAAAAAAGAATGAATGAGGCCGTTAGGAAGGCCGTCACTGACGCACTCATTGAACTCAACATTGGCAACAGCATGGAGAGGTTGGACAAATGAATTTCCACACTAACCGACAAGGTTACTGAGTTGGAAACATTGGTGGCGGTCAACAACAATGACGTCTCCGGCAGCAACACCGATGGTCTCTTGCCAGAAGACACGGTGCATGATGCCGCTGGAAACATGGATCGAGCATCCTTTCAACAAGCAAGATTACGACGACATCTTCGCCGCAACACGACAGGTATGGGTGGTGTCCACCACCATCAAGGTAATAATCACCATGTACCCGATGATCCTTATGCTAAGATTAAGTTCACAATACCATCTTTTTCGGGTCATTACGATGCTGAGGGATATCTTGATTGGGAGATGATAGTAGAACAAAAGTGTAGTGCCCACCTTGTGCCTGAGCATCATAGAGTTCGTCAAGCTACTAGTGAGTTTAAGGATTTTGCCATTATTTGGTGGAATGGGCTAGCTGCATAGGATGCTTTACCTGGTACATGGGAAGAACTTAAGGTAGCTATGCGTGGTCTTTTTGTTCCTCCTTCTTATCATAGAGATTTGTGTAAGAAATTGATGCGTTTAGAACAAGGAGATAAATCTATACAGGATTACTATGGTAAGCTCCAAAAGGAATTGATGCATTGTAGTGTTGTGGAGGGAAACGAAGATGCCATTTATCGTTTTTATTTGGGTTTGAGGCGTGAGATTCAGGACATTGTTGATTATAAAGAATTTAACACTGTCAACCAGTTGTTTCAGTTTGCTATGCTTGCAGAAAAGGAATTGCAGGGGCGTGAACAGCAGGGCAAGAGCAAGGTCAGCATCACATACACGCCATGCTCGGCACCATCATCGGGGCTAACCAAGCCAACCACCTTTCGGCCGCCTCCTCCAGCAAGCAAGCGACCAACAGCCTCTAGAGTTTCCGCTACACCTAAGGCACCTCCCGCATGACCTTCAAATTCAGGTAAAAATTCTTTGCAGATGCCTACCAAGAGTTCCTCATCCATTGCATCGATGGGACGCACTTTAGGCATTTAGTGCCACCGCTGCCATGGCATTGGCCATGTGCAGAAGGACTGCCCAAGTCAGCGAGCATATATTGCTATAGAAGATGGTTACATCAGCACCTCTGACATTGAGGATGAAGAAGACCAAGATGCAGATGAGGAGAACGGTGAAGTCCTTGGTGATGAGGCCACGACGGCTTATAGGAGCATCATTGTATAGTGGGTGCTCTGCTCACAAGTCCAGCAACCTGAGAAGCTACAACGCCATAACTTGTTCCAGATTTTCTTCATCATCAGCGACCGTCGCGCATGTGTCATTATTGATGGAGGTAGCTGCAATAATTTGGTGAGTTCTGATTTGGTCAAGAAGCTTGGCTTGACCACACGGCCACACCCACGTCCATACCATATTCAGTGGCTAAATGACTCAGGTAAAGCAAAGGTAACACAAACTTGCAGAGTTTCATTTTCCATTGGTTCTTATGCTGATTCTGTTGATTATGATGTGGTACCTATGCAAGCTTGTTCACTCTTATTGGGTCATCCTTGGGAACATGATAATGATGCTACACACCATGGTAGAAGTAATAAATACACTTTTGTGCATAAAGGAAAGAAAATTACTTTGGTACCTTTGACCCCTGCTCAAATTGTACAAGCTGATAGAGAACACGCTGTTAGTTTGAATGATGTCCAATCTGAAAATCAGCAAGTTGCTAATTCTATTTTCAAACCTAAAAAGATAAGTCTACATCTATTTCTAAGGCTAAGGGGATTAAATTGAAGGGTGGGGTTATGCTTGCAACAAAATGTGACTTTGCTGAAATTTCTGATGATGATATTTGCTATGCTTTGGTATGCAAACGAGCTATGTTTTTGCTTGATGATGTTGTTAGCTCGGTGCCTCCTACTGTCACTAACCTTTTACAGGAGTATGAGGACATTTTTCTAGCTGAGATACCCCATGCTGCCACCTATGAGAGGGATAGAGCATCAAATCGATTTGATTCTGGGAGCAACCTTGCCCAACCGTGCTGCTTATCGAACCAATCCTGAGGAGACTAAGGAAATTTAGCGATAAGTCCAAGACCTTTTGGACCATAGGTATGTACGTGAAAGCCTTAGTCCTTGTGCCGTTCTTGTACTTTTGGTTCCTAAGAAAGATGGAAGTTGGCGTATGTGTGTTGATTGTAGATCCATCAATAATATTATTATTCGGTATCATCATCCTATTCCTAGGCTAGACGACATGCTTGATGAGTTGTGTGGTTCTATAATTTTCACTAAGATTGACTTGCGAAGTGGCTACCACCAAATTAGAATGAAACTTGGTGATGAATGGAAAACCGCGTTTAAAACCAAATTCGGGTTGTATGAGTGGTTAGTAATGCCTTTTGGTTTGACAAATGCACCTAGCACTTTCATGCGCTTAATGAATGAGGTTTTAAGAGCTTTTATTGGACATTTTGTGGTAGTTTACTTTGATGATATATTGATTTACAACAAGTCTTTTAATGAACATATGGATCACTTACGTGTTGTTTTTAATGCTTTACGTGATGCACGTCTATTTGGCAACCTTGAGAAGTGCATCTTTTGCACGGATCGAGTTTCTTTTCTTGGCTATGTTATAACTCCACAAGGAATTGAGGTGGACGAGATGAAAATTGAAGCCATTAAGGGCTGGCCGGTTCCCCAAACCGTCACAAAGGTGAGGAGTTTTCTTAGTCTTGCAGGATTCTACCACCGCTTCGTCAAAGATTTCAGCACCATTGCTGCCCCATTGCATGAGTTGACGAAGAAAGGGGTGGTGTTTCATTGGGGAGAGGCACAAGAGGAATCCTTTGACACTTTGAAGGACAAGCTCACACACGCACCATTGCTGCAACTTCCAAATTTTGGTAAGACTTTCGAGCTAGAATGTGATGCTAGTGGAGTTGGCATTGGTGGTGTTTTGATGCAAGATGGTAAACCTGTTGCTTACTTTAGTGAAAAATTGCATGGTCCTATTCTTAATTATTCCACGTATGATAAAGAAATGTATGCACTTGTTCGTTCTTTAGAGATGTGGCGTCATTATTTATGGCCTAAAGAATTTGTTATTCATTCTGATCATGAATCGCTTAAGTATCTTCGCTCTCAAAATAATCTGAATCGTAGACATGCTAAATGGGTTGAATTTATTGAATCTTTTCCTTATATTATCAAACATAAGAAAGAGAAGGATAATGTGATTGCTGATGCTTTGTCTAGAAGATATACATTGCTGTCCCAACTTGATTGTCGGATTTTTGGTCTTCAATTAATAAAAGAACAATATGCGCTTGATCATGATTTTAAGGATGTGTTGCTTAATTGTAGAGAGGGACGTACATGGAATAAGTTTATAATCAATGATGGGTTTTTGTTTAGAGCTAACCGCCTATGCATTCCAGTTGGTTCCATTCGTCTTTTGTTGTTGCAGGAGGCACATGGAGGCGGATTGATGGGACATTTTGGTGCCAAGAAGATGGAAGAGGTGCAGTCCACACACTTCTTTTGGCCTAGGATGAGGCATGATGTGGAGCGGTATGTGGCTCGGTGCACCACATGTCAAAAAGCTAAGTCACGGTTGAACCCACATGGTTTGTATATGCCTCTTCATGTTCCTTCTACTCCTTGGGTTGATATATCTATGGACTTTGTATTGGGTTTGCCAAGGACTAAGAGGGGGAGGGATAGTATTTTTGTGGTGGTTGATCATTTTTCTAAGATGGCACATTTTATTCCTTGTCATAAGAGCGATGATGCTATTCATATTGCTGACCTTTTCTTTTAAAAAATCGTTCGCTTGCATGGTATGCCTTCTACTATTGTTTCAGATCGCGATGCAAAATTCTTGAGTCATTTTTAGCGCATGTTGTGGAATAAATTGGGGACCAAGCTGCTGTTTTCTACAACATGTCATCCCCAAACTGATGGGCAAACTGAGGTTGTGAATAGAACATTATCTACCATATTGAGAGCAATTTTGAAGCGCAATTTGAAGATGTGGGAAGAGTGTTTGCCGCATGTGGAGTTTGCATATAATAGGGCGGAACATTCAACCACCAAGGTAAGACCTTTTCATGTAGTGTATGGTTTTAACCCCTGTGCTCCTATTGATCTTTTGCCTTTACCTACCACTGAGAGAATACATAGTGATGCTAGAGAGCGTGCTGATTTTATTCGTAAGTTGCATGAAACAACTAAAGTAAATATTGAAAGAATGAATGAAAAGTATAGAATAGCTGGTAGTAAAGGTAGAAAAGAGATTAAACTTGAACCGGGTGATTTGGTTTGGTTACATTTGAGAAAAGATAGATTTCCTGAGCTGCGTAAGTCTAAATTAATGCCAAGAGCAGCTGGTCCTTATAAGATTATTGAGAAAATAAATGATAATGCATACAAACTTGAGTTGCCACCTGAGTTCGGGGTTAGTCCCACATTTAACATTGCAGATTTGAAACCTTATTTGGGAGAAGAAGATGAGCTTGAGTCGAGGACGACTCCAATTCAAGAGGGGGAGGATGATGAGGACATCACTCCTTCGGATGTACCAGCTGATCCTCCAAACATCATGCAAGGTCCAATGACCCGGGCTCGAATGCGTCAACTCAATTTAAAGGTGAGCTCGTTCTTAAGCGGTCCTTTTCATACTTTTGAGAATAGACTACTACCTAATGATGTTATCTTGCTTAGGAACATTGGAGAGGGTCAAGAGGGACTAAGAGGACGTGGAGGAGGTGATGATGACCAGCAAGGACGTCCAACATGAACCGGAGGCCCAGTCCAACATGATTTCGAGTCTGCCTCGGCCTCCAGGACCAGTCTGCCTTAAACTGGTCACCCAGGACGTATCCGGACTCCGTTTTTGACGATCCACATATGGATAGAAAGCTTATTTGATAAGGAAGCCAACCCGAGTGGTCTCACATCAAAAGCTCTTCAGAATCAATGGGAATCGTTGAAACAAGTCAGCGTCCAGAATCTATATCGTGTTTGGGCCCATTAGGGGGCACGTCTAGGGTAGGCGATGACCCTAAGACCTTTATAATCATACGCCACCACCATCGTTAGGTTTTGGGTTTTGCTTAGATTAATCTGTGAAGAACAGTTTCACCGTTCATCGGTTTGTGAGACCCCAACTTCGAGAGATAATCATTCATCTGCAATTTGGTTGCATTCTTTCTTGTTCTTGCTTGTGTTCTTTGTTGCGCAGGCAGGGATTAGCCTTCTTGGCGAGGTCAACCTGGTCCGTGACTTGGTTGATAACTAGAGGAGTTGTGGTGCTAAGATTGCAGGGTCAATCTTTCGATCTGAAGCCGGATCGGTGTGTCACTCTCCGCCACAACGATAGTTACCACCACCTGACGGAAGATCGGGATCCCTGTCTCCATTAGGGGCTCACGCAAAGGAAAGGAAAGGCCTAGCGACCCTGAAGGACTTCCTCTCCCTCTTGTTCTTCTCTTTTCTCCTGTTGTAACCCATGCTTTCCCTTGGCCTATAAAAGGGAAAGCAGAGCATCCCCTTAAGGGGCATAGCATAAGATCAAACTCAAATCACACAAGAACTCATCGCACCACATCAGATTAGATCAGAACCACTAGCATCAAACCTCGAACACACAGCCGAGCAGCGACAAAGCTCTCGGCACCCATTCATTCTTTCCTTCAGAGACTTGGGACCTGTCCCTCTCTCGACTGTTTGTAACCCCTACTATGAACTTCCAGTGCTAGTAATATGAGCAGCAGCAACAAACTGGACGTAGGGACATTCTGCCCAATCCAGTATAAACCTCGTGTTCTCTTAGCACACCATCCGAGCCAGACACATAATAATACAAATTTACTTGTTGGTGTTTACTCGAAACACCGACACTAGTATCAAGACATTCTGACATCCCAATAATACTCTTGTGTAAGGGTAAGAACAAGAAGTCTAAAATTCCCTGCGAGCAGAAAAACAACAGTGCAGTAAAACAATTGTAACTCTCATTATGTTAATCCAATGAAGTTGTAGCTTATACTGTTGGAAAGCTTATAAAATCCTCCACAACTTCTTTATAGAACACTTTTCTAGACTCCATAGTTCATATAGTCAAAAATAGTGCACAACAGAAACTGTTCTAGGTTTTTGACAGCACAGATACATCGTCTTGTGAATTTCCTAACTCCCAAAAAAGAAAGCTATGAGGGTGGTTCTTGCGGTCAGAGAAAGATATTGTACTCTACTATTGTCCAAAATTTTCTCATGATTTTTGGTTGTCCTAGAAGAGAGATATTAACCGATAAAGATAGGCTGCTTCGAAAAGATAGGATAGGGAAGACAGAAGATAAACAAAACCCAACTACTTATTTCATTAATCCTTGTGTCTTAGGCCTATAAACTAAATGAAATTATGGAATAATCCACAAAGTCATTGCACTCATTACAAAGATCCAAAACACGCATAAGCATAATGACAAACCAATTAAACACTAAAGGTTCACACTTCACACATTGACTCAACTTGCAATTACTACTGTTCTCTTCATATTAAGGGCAAGAAGGTGGTAGGAGAAGACTCTAAACATATCAAGGCAATGAGTATAGATGAAAATAAAGGCTTAAAACAAGCATCAAGGAGGAGATAAATATCAAGGGTAGATATATAGTAGAGAGGAAAATATCAAGATTTATAGAACAATGATGTTATAGCAATTTCAAAACCTTAAGATGGCCAATTTCTAATTAGGCTTGCATCCTACAGTCAGCATTGCTCTAATACCACTTTGTAGCACCCAATTTTAAGAACAAAACTAGATACGCACCATACGTGAGCCCAGGAAGTTAAATATCACATATAGCTATAAATAAGGGTAATATCAAAACACAACGCTCAATATATAATGTACTTAGTATAATGGATATAACCTTAGATAGTAGACAGCGGAATGACACTCCATTCTTCATCAGGCGAAGACTCCAATACTACAGGCACAACTGACTGGTTGATCACATGCCTAACTTCTTCAAACTCTAGCAATCTGGTACCCATCTGGGATTTTTATCCAAATAATTAAAAAGTAAAGCAAGCATAAGTATATGTCGTACTCAACAAATATAACGTGGGGTTCATGAGGCTCAAAAGGCTTGACACAGGTTTAATAGCATTTAGCTTTTAGTTGTCAAAATTTTTGCATATGAGTAGCAACAAGTTGTCAAAATTCCCATAATAAACTCATGATCAGGTAATATGAATAATGAATAGCAAAAACATATAATCATTAGTGCTCATCTATTCCGTAAATATTCCAAGGCCACTCGTGACCGTGAGCACGGCTGATATACCAGTTTTACACTCTATAGAGGTTATACACTTTCACTATGAGTCATGATTTACCCTTTCGCCTGAGGTGATCAGCCTCTTGACCCACTACCTAGGAAGGTAGGCAGATTCACTATGAAGCCTTTCAAAGGTTCATCTAATAAGTTAGGGCTGCTAGGTTTCTGTGCCCTGCGAATATAGGGCTCCCCTTTCGACAGGCACAATAACGCGCAGCCTATACACTGACAAATAGAGGCCGCACTATATCCAACCTAAAACACACCCCTCTTACGCCATAAAGGTAACCTCTAACAAGCTAGAAAAAGTCCTTGTACTGAGCTAAAGCCAGAGCTATGTAGCCCTCACAGTTGTACTGTAAGTCCCAGATGATCACTTATAGATAAGTCCTTAGGGAGAGGAATCTGAAGCATTTAGAAAGTAGCTAAATACTCCATCCCCCTATTTCCAAGTTGCTAAAAATCATGTTTTAATGTTTATTGCATATACCATTAGTCAAGTTACAAGATTATGATTTAGTTGAGCACTAGCATTAGCTACCCAATGCGTAACCCATAGGAGACAAGGTATAAGTCAAATTCTAGGAAATCCTTATCAAGGTGACACATGCAATCCTGAATTAAATGTATTAAGGTGAACAGGAAACAAGGATGATCCCATGCTATACTTGCCTTAAACTCATATCCTTCTTCTAGTCCAAACCTTCAATGAATTGCTTCTTGATCACCAACGCAAAGCTCACCAACTGGACATGATCATAAAACACCACACAAGCATCCATGCAATTATACACGAAGCAAACAATAGAACTAAATTAGAACAGTACACCAAACATGTGAAATAGCAAGTGAAAAGGTTTTAAAGACGTTCTACACACAGGCGCGAAGAGCACACTAATCGGAGCTATGGTTTAAAAGAAACGGCTATCGAAAGATCTACTCATAAGAGAAAATATAAAACTATAAGCTTCATGTGTTTTAACTATATAACAGCTTATATAAATTGAATTAAGCCAAATTTAGATTTGAATTATAAAACTAAAGTAAAAGAAATCATATATTATTTATAAAATCCAGTTGCATAATTATTATTCAAATTAGAGTTTAAACCATGAAATTCTAGAAATAGTGACATGATAAACATTGTTACTAACGCGTAGATCTCATTGTAATGAATCTATTGCAACTTGAACAGGTCAAATCGGAGCTAAAACGTAGAAGATATGAATTAAACAAGATTTCCTTTAATAAAATAATAGATTAAATCTAACCTCAAATTTTAAAAGTTAAAAACATATCTAACAGTAATATAAACATGTAGATTATGGAATTACCAACTTAACACAAGTTGAACGGATCAAATCAGAGCTAAAACGTGAAAGTTATGGCCTATAGAAACTTGTGGCAAAATTGTAAATAGATGAAAACGTATTTTAGATCTAAACCGAAAGAAATTACGCTTTTCAAAGAAGAAGGTGAACTCTATGATTGTGCTTTGGACTGCGGGTTTTATAATTAAAACCCCAAGGGGCTCTTTAGAAAATAAGCCAGGCAAAATGGTATCGGCCGATCTGGACTGTAGGATCTAAAGGGAACAGTGCTGATCAAATGGGAGGGGGAGAGAGAGCGCGGCTAGCCGGAGAAAGGGCTGACATGGCGACTGCCATTGATGGCGGCAAGAAGCTCATCGGCAGAACCAATTTTGACGTTCCTGGCCACAACCGGGCATGAGAGGACCATGGGAAGCAAGAAAAGCTCGAGGCGAGCTTGATGGAGGGTTCGGAGGGAGCTACGATGGCGCGGTGGCGAAGCTGCGCTTGTTATGGTGGATTGGCTCATCGGCAAAACTTCAGCAAGGTGGAGAGAGAGATAGAGAGAGAGAGAGAGAGAGCGTTCGCGGCACCAACAGATCGCTTACCTCTCGTAGATGCTCGCCGACGCGGTCGCGGTAGTGGAGAGATGGCAGAACAGTGAGTCCCACGGTGGCGGATCTCTGGTGGAGTGCGGTGGCTGGTGTCTAGGGTTCAGGGACGGTAGCAGGGCGCTAGGCTACTATTTAAGGGGGCGATGGCATGGGCAGCACACCAATCAGGCAGAAAATGAGGCGACAGCGGACTCCCGGGCGAAACAGAGTCCGGCCTAGACTCGAGGTAGAGGACGATTGATGCATGGGCCCGGGCTATCAATGGCTCAATTGGTGGGGCAGTGATGTCAGCGAGCGGAGAGAGGGGGCTTGGCCGCGCGGCTTTGCTGGGCTGCGGCCTGGCTTGCTTGGCCGGCCCAAGAGCAGGCGCGTGTGGAAGGTCCTAATGGCTAGAGGGGGGGTGAATAGCCTAATAAAAATTTCTACAACACCACTTAACCAAATGGTTAGACAATTATGAGGCGAAGCGAGTGTTGCGCTAGCCTACTCAAAATGCAAGCCACCTACCACAATTCTAGTTTAGATAGTGTCAATTCACACAAGAGCAATGACACTACCCTATGTTAGTGTGCTCTCAAAGGCTAACTAAAGAGCCACACCAACCAAGCATGCAAGCTCTCACAACTAGCTACACTAAAGAGCTTGTCAACTAGTTTGCGATAAAGTAAAGAGAGTGATTAAGAGGGTTATACCGCCGTGTAGATGAATGAACCAATCAATCACGAAGATGAATAACAATGATGACCAATCACCTCGAAATCAATGATGAAGACAATGATTTTTTACCGAGGTTCACTTGCTTGCCGGCAAGCTAGTCCTCGTTGTGGCGATTCACTCACTTGGAGGTTCACGCGCTAATTGGCTTCACACGCCAAACCCTCAATAGGGTGCCGCACAACCAACACAAGATGAGGATCACACAAGCCACGAGCAATCCACTAGAGTACCTTTTGGCGCTCCGCCGGGGAAAGGTCAAGAACCCCTCACAATCACCACGATCGGAGCCGGAGACAATCACCACCTCCGCTCGACGATCCTCGCTGCTCCAAGCCGTCTAGGTGGCGGCAACCACCAAGAGTAACAAGAGAAATCCGCAGCAAAACACGAACACCAAGTGCCTCTAGATGCAATCACTCAAGCAATGCACTTGGATCACTCCCAATCTCACTATGATGATGAATCAATGATGTAGATGAGTGGGAGTCCTTTGGCTAGGCTCACAAGGTTGCTATGTCAATGAAAATGTGCAAGAGCTTACCCTTGAGCCGGCCATGGGGCTATAAATAGAGCCCCCATCAAATAGAGCCGTTATACCCCTTCACTGGGCAAAACGCGTTCTGACCGGACGCTCCAGTCGTGTTGACCGGACGCTGGACCCCAGCGTCCGGTCGCTCGCAGACGACCACGTGTCCTGATTCCAACGGTCACTTGACCTGACCGGACGCTCCGGTATAAACTGACCGGTCGCTGAAAGCCCAGCGTCCGGTCGTTTCCAGTAAGCTCCCGAGCATGACCGGACGCGTCCGGTCGAATGCGATCTGACGCAGCCAGCGTCCGGTCACATTCCAGCTACTGTGTCACCGTACGTCAGCACGACCGGACGCAGCCTGCCAGCGTCCGGTGCATTCAGATCTAGCGTCCGGTCAGTTGACCGACGCTGGCATCTTTGCGACCAACTCGTTTTCACTTCTAACTTCTTCACCCTTGCTCCAATGAGCCAATCACCAAGAATTTTGCATTCGGCGCAATAGAAAATAGACATTTCATTTTTCCAAAAGCGCCGAATCCCGCCTCGCAAGCTCGGCGGGAGGGAGAGAGGGACCCAAACCCATCTCAACCTTGCAAACACCTTGTGCACATGTGTTAGCATATTTTCACAAATGTTATCAAGGGTGTTAGCACTCCACTAGATCCTAAATGCATATGCAATGAGTTAGAGCATCTAGTGGCACTTTGATAACCGCATTCCGATACGAGTTTCACCCCTCTTAATAGTACGGCTATCAAACATAAATGTGATCACACTCTCTAAGTGTCTTGATCACCAAAACAAAATAGCTCCTACAAGTTATACCTTTGCCTTGAGCTTTTTGTTTTTCTCTTTCTTCTCTTCAAGTTTAAGCCCTTGATCATCTCCATGCTATCACCATTGTCATGTTATGATCTTCATTAGCTTCTTCTACTTGAAGTGTGCTACCTATGTCATGATTACTTGATAAACTAGGTTAGCACTTAGGGTTTCATCAATTCACCAAAACCAAACTAGAGCTTTCAATCTCCCCCTTTTTGGTAATTGATGACAACCCTTATACAAAGATATGAATTGAAATTCAATTGAATCCATGTTGCTTGCCCAAGCATATTTACTATGTGTAAAAGGATATGGACAAGTTTCATGAACCCTAAGTGGTAGCAATTGCTCCCCCTACATATGTGCTAAGAGTTTGGATTGAAGCTTGCACATATGCTTAGATAGGAAATGTAGGAGTCAATGTGTACCAAATGATGCTAAGGTATAAAAGATGGACCTTTGAAGCGTGATACCAATCGGAGTGCACCAATATACCATCCTTAGCATCATGGTTAGCTCAATACCACTTAGAAATATTTGGAAGTGAAATCACTAGATATCCTATACATGCTAGTTTGCATTTCATCATTCAAATCTACAACTAGCATACATCACACAAGCATGGATATTATAAATATGGAACTTATGCCATGCAAGCAAACATATGAAATGCACGTTCAAATGCACCATACTAGTTCATGAGCTTGCTCCCCCTACTTGTGTGCTCAAAATTTTAGTTGATCCCTTTCCTTTGTTTCTCTCCCCCTTATCCCCTTTATCTTTGTTTCTCTCCCCCTTTGTCATCAATGACCACAAAGGTTCTAAATAGAATTACTTGAAGGGTCGAGATTATCAATGTCAATCAATGGGGTGAGGGTCATTTTCCCAAATTTGGTTCAATTCTAGATTATTTCCCAAAGATATTTAACTTGGTTTGATCCAAGGACAAGCTTCTTCACACCTCCAAATAAGGGTTATCTTGTACCATGTTGAGTTAAACACTTATAGTTCATTTTCTAGATTAAACACTAGGTTTGCAAGCCCATAAACATGTCATATGCCATCACTAGATCAAGTCAAGCATAGAAGCAATAGTGATACCATATTGACATCAAAATTCATTTGATTTTCATGTTCCTAATAAGATAGAACCATATGCAAGATCCTAATGAGATTGAAAATATGACTAGATGCACTAAACATGTCCTTAGCAAGGATGTATGTCATGCCAATCAACTTTTACCTTAGATTGCTCGAAGGAGAGGCATGTCATATGAGTGGGGGTGCATCAACACATATTTGAGAAATCCAATATGTTCAACTCATTTCTTAGCTTGCAAAACCTTTTCTCATCCAATGGCTTGGTGAATATATCGGCAAGTTGATCTTCGGTGCCTACACTCTCAATGCAAATGTCCCCTTTTTGTTGGTGATCTCTTATGAAATGATGGCGGACATCAATGTGCTTTGTTCTTGCATGTTGCACCGGATTGTTTGTCAACTTGATTGCACTCTCATTGTCACATAGCAATGGCACTTTCTTGAACTTAATTCCAAAATCACTCAAAGTGGCCTTCATCCAAAGTATTTGTGCACAACAACTACCGGCGGATATGTATTCGGCTTCGGCGGTTGATAATGCAACACTATTTTGCTTCTTTGATGACCATGAAACAAGTGATCTTCCCAACAATTGACATGTGCCTGATGTGCTCTTCCTTTCAACCTTGCATCCCGCATAATCCGAGTCGGAGTAACCAACTAGCTCAACCTTTGCTCCTTTGGGATACCACAAACCAACATTTTGTGTATGCTTCAAGTACCTCAATATCCTCTTTGTAGCCTTCAAATGACTTTCTCTTGGTGAGGCTTGAAATCTTGCACACATGCATACACTAAACATGACATCCGGCCTTGATGCGGTCACATAGAGTAGGCTTCCAATCATAGACCGATACAACTTTTGATCCACCATGTTTCCACTTGCATCACTATCCAAGTTGCCATTGGTTCCCAATGGTGTGCTAATGACTTTGCTATCAATCATTCCAAACTTCTTGATCATGTCCTTGATGTACTTGCCTTGACTCACAAATGTACCATTCTTCAATTGCTTGATTTGAAGACCAAGGAAGTAACTCAACTCTCCAATCATGGACATCTCAAACTCATTAGCCATCATCTTTCCAAACTCATCACAAAATTCTTGATTGGTTGATCCAAATATGATATCATCAACATATATTTGCAACACAAATAGATCTTTTCCAATCTTCTTGATGAAAAGAGTGGTGTCAACCTTGCCCTTGGTGAACCCTTTAGAGAGTAGGAAATCCCACAATCTCTCATACCATGCTCTAGGTGCTTGCTTCAAGCCATACAATGCTTTCTTCAACTTGTACACATGGTTGGGCTTCTTGTTATCTTCAAAACCGGGAGGTTGCTCAACATATACTTCTTCATTGATATAACCATTGAGAAATGCACTCTTGACATCCATTTGATAGAGCTTGATATTGTGGGCACAAGCATAGGCTAGCAAGATTCTAATTGCTTCCAATCTAGCAACCGGGGCATAGGTTTCTCCAAAGTCAAGACCTTCAACTTGTGTATAGCCTTGTGCTACCAATCTTGCTTTATTCCTTACAACTATCCCATCTTGATCTTGCTTGTTTCTAAAGACCCATTTGGTTCCAATCACATTGTGTCCCTTTGGTCTTTCTACCAATTCCCATACTTGATTTCTTGTGAAGTTATTCAATTCTTCATGCATAGCATTCACCCAATCAACATCCTTCAAAGCTTCATCTATCTTCTTTGGTTCAATGGATGACACAAAAGAGAAGTGTTCACAAAATGATGCTAATCTTGATCTTGTTTGTACACCTCTTGAGATATCACCAATGATTTTATCCAAAGGATGATCTCTTGCAATACTTGTTGGTTGAAGCAATGGAACTTGATTGCTTGCACTTGCTAGATCATTAGGTTGAGATGATGTACTAGCCACTTGATCTTGATCAATATCATGAGAGTTACTTGCACTAGCTTGATTTGTATCATCTTGCACATTTGAGTTGGAGAGCACTTGCACTTGATCATCTTCATCATCATTCACTTGCCTAGGCCTCAATTCACCAACATCCATGTTCTTCATGGCATTTGAAAGTTGAATGCCTCTAACATCTTCCAAGTTCTCATTCTCTTCTTGTGAACCCTTGGTTTCATCAAATTCAACATCATGAACTTCCTCAAGAGTACCACTATCCAAATTCCAAACTCTATATGCTTTGCTTGTGGTGGAATAGCCAAGTAGGAATCCTTCATCACATTTCTTGTCAAACTTGCCCAATCTTGTGCCTTTCTTCAAGATATAGCATTTGCAACCAAAGACCCGAAAATATGCAATGTTGGGCTTTCTACCATTCAAGAGCTCATATGGTGTCTTTTCTTTCAATCGGTGACAATAGAGGCGGTTGCTACAATAGCAAGCCGTGTTGATAGCTTCGGCCCAAAAAGATTGACTCACATTGTACTCACTAAGCATAGACCTTGCCATATCAATGAGTGTTCTATTCTTTCTCTCAACAAGGCCATTTGATTGAGGTGTGTACTTGGCCGAGAATTGATGTCTAATTCCAAATTCATCACACAACTCATCAATTCTAGTGTTCTTGAACTCACTACCATTGTCACTTCTAACTCTCTTGATGGTTGTTTCAAACTCATTGTGAATGCCCTTAACAAATGATTTGAATGTTGCAAACACATCACTTTTGTCCACTAGAAAGAATACCCATGTGTATCTAGTGTAGTCATCCACTATCACAAATCCATATTTATTTCCACCGATGCTAGTGTATTGTGTTGGCCCAAACAAATCCATGTGCAATAACTCAAATGCTTTACTAGTGCTCATCATGCTTTTCTTAGGATGGGTGTTTCCAACTTGTTTGCCGGCTTGACAAGAACTACAAAGCTTATCCTTTTCAAACACAACATCTTTCAAGCCTTTAACTAAGTCATGCTTAATCAATCTATTCAATTGTTTCATTCCAACATGACCAAGCCTTCTATGC
Organism: Miscanthus floridulus; assembly: GCF_019320115.1. Lineage (NCBI taxonomy): Eukaryota > Viridiplantae > Streptophyta > Magnoliopsida > Poales > Poaceae > Miscanthus > Miscanthus floridulus. The sequence goes on from NC_089589.1 coordinate 46,622,636, forward strand.
CATAACCAACCCATGCTAGACTTAGTGAACAAGCATGTAGATAATCTAGCTTCACTAGCATTGAAATCAACCAAGTATAGATTCTCATATCTAAAGCCTTTGAAGATCAAGTTAGAGCCATCTACACTTATGATCTCTACATCATCTATTCCAAATATGCATTTGAATCCAAGATCACACAATTGAGCTACGGATAGCAAATTGAAGTTCAAGCTCTCTACTAGCAACACATTGGATATGCTCATGTCATTGGATATAGCAATCTTACCAAGCCCTTTGACCTTGCCTTTGCCATTATCACCAAATGTGATACTATCATAACCATCATTGCCATTGGTGTTGATTAAGTTGAACATTCTTGCATCACCGGTCATGTGTTGAGTGCACCCACTATCAAGAACCCAATGCCTTCCTCCGGCTTTGTAATTGACCTACAAAAGAAGATCAATTCTTTTTAGGTACCCAAACTTGCTTGGGTCCTTGAAGGTTAGTAACCAAGCTCTTTGGCACCCAAATGGCTTTCTTCTTTGAGCCCATCCATGGTTTGCCAATGAACTTAGCCTTCACACCATTTGTACCCTTAACAAGCATATAGGAAGAATTAAGCTTAATGGAGGATACATTAGCATTTTTGCTTTTGTTGGTGCATTGATGCTCTCTATGACCAACTTGCTTGCAACTAGTGCAAAACCGACCATTGTTCTTCACAAAACTTGTCTTGTGAGGAGCAAAAGCCGCCTTGCCTTTCTTGGGGGTATAGCCCAATCCCTCTTTGTAGAGAGAAGCTCTTTGGCTACCCAAGGCCATAAGCAAGCGGTCCTCACCACCATAAGACTTAGCCAAGGTGTGAGTGAGCTTAGTTACCTCCTTCTTGAGGTTCTCATTCTCAACCACTAGTGAGGTATCACAAGTGTGACCATCACTACTAGATGAGGTAGAAGTGGAAGTGCTACAAGAAGGGTTAGTTGGAGGAACAATGATAGGCATGGATAGTGATGTATCAATTAAATCACAAGTTACACCTACATCACAAGTTTCAACATGCTTCTTTTTATCTTGTTCATTAAGCAAAGTGGAATGAGCTTTTTCAAGCTTTTTGTGAGCCTTGCCAAGCTTCTCATGGGCATCCTCTTGCCTCTCATGAGATGCACTAAGCTCATCAAATGCTTGCTTAAGGGCTTTTAGTTCCTTACGCAAGCTTTTGCATTCCTTTCTTGAGATGTCAAAGTGTTCTCTAGCATCTTCTAGCATGTCAATTAATTCATCATTTGTAGGTTCATCATCATCATTATCACTATCACTATCACTTCCATCATCACAAGTTTGTACCTTGGTGGCCTTAGCCATGAAGCATGATGGAGAGTCGAAGAGAGAAGGCTTCTCATTGATTGCTATACTTGCAAGAACCTTCTTCTTGGTGGTCTTGTGATCATCACTATCATCATCATCACTTGAGGAAGCATCACTATCCCAAGTGACCACATATGATCCACCCTTCTTCTTCTTGAAGAATGTCTTGCCCTTCTTCTCCTTCATTTCTTTCTTGTCCTTCTTCTTGTTCTTCTTGTTGTCATCATCATTTTCACTATTGTATGGGCATTGAGCAACAAGATGATCTTTGCTTCCACACTTGAAGCATCTTCTTGACTCATCTTTGTTCTTGGATGAAGACTTCTTTCTTCTTGCACGGTAGCCTTTCTTCACCATGAACTTGCCAAACCTCTTGACAAAGAGAGCCATCTTCTCATCATCACTATCATCCCATGAATCATCATCCTCACTTGATGTTTCTTGCTTTGCTTTGCCCTTGGATGATGTGGCCTTGAATGCCACGCTCTTCTTCTTGTCATCCTTCTTCTCATCTTTCTTCTCCCTCTTTTCTTCCTTCTCATCATCATCTCTATAAGCATCATCGGTCATGATATCTCCTAAGATTTGATTTGGTGTCATTGTGTTCAAACCACTCCTCACTAGCAAGGTGACCAACATTTTAAATCTCCCGGGCAAACATCTCAAGAACTTGTTTGAGAAGTCCTTGTCCTCTATGTTCTCACCAAGTGCTTTGAGATCATTTACAATCACCTCCATTCGGTGGAACATGTCCGGCACACTCTCATCCTCCTTCATCTTGAAGCTTGCAAACTTTTCTTTGAGGATGTATGCCTTTGCATCCTTCACGGCTTGAGTACCTTCAAATGATTCTTCCAACTTCTTCCAAGCCTCATGTGCCATCTCAATGTTTTTGATTTGCTCAAATGTTCTTGCATCAATTGCATCATGAATGGCACTTAGAGCAATATCATTGTTTTGGAGAAGTACTTCTTCGGCGGCGGTGGGATTTTCCGGATTACCAATCTCAATTTTGGTTTCTACCACCTTCCACACCTTTCTATTGATTGACTTGATATGTGTGGCCATCTTTGACTTCCAATAAGAATAATTTGAGCCATCAAATTGGGGTGGCTTCTTGGTGTTGTTGATTTGAGCCATTTTAACACCGAAGGTTGTTAAGCCTCAAATAACGGTGACCTCGGCTCTGATACCACTTGGAAGGTCCTAATGGCTAGAGGGGGGGGTGAATAGCCTAATAAAAATTTCTACAACACCACTTAACCAAATGGTTAGACAATTATGAGGCGAAGCGAGTGTTGCGCTAGCCTACTCAAAATGCAAGCCACCTACCACAATTCTAGTTTAGATAGTGTCAATTCACACAAGAGCAATGACACTACCCTATGTTAGTGTGCTCTCAAAGGCTAACTAAAGAGCCACACCAACCAAGCATGCAAGCTCTCACAACTAGCTACACTAAAGAGCTTGTCAACTAGTTTGCGATAAAGTAAAGAGAGTGATTAAGAGGGTTATACCGCCGTGTAGATGAATGAACCAATCAATCACGAAGATGAATAACAATGATGACCAATCACCTCAGAATCAATGATGAAGACAATGATTTTTTACCGAGGTTCACTTGCTTGCCGGCAAGCTAGTCCTCGTTGTGGCGATTCACTCACTTGGAGGTTCACGCGCTAATTGGCTTCACACGCCAAACCCTCAATAGGGTGCCGCACAACCAACACAAGATGAGGATCACACAAGCCACGAGCAATCCACTAGAGTACCTTTTGGCGCTCCGCCGGGGAAAGGTCAAGAACCCCTCACAATCACCACGATCGGAGCCGGAGACAATCACCACCTCTGCTCGACGATCCTCGCTGCTCCAAGCCGTCTAGGTGGCGGCAACCACCAAGAGTAACAAGAGAAATCCGCAGCAAAACACGAACACCAAGTGCCTCTAGATGCAATCACTCAAGCAATGCACTTGGATCACTCCCAATCTCACTATGATGATGAATCAATGATGTAGATGAGTGGGAGTCCTTTGGCTAGGCTCACAAGGTTGCTATGTCAATGAAAATGTGCAAGAGCTTACCCTTGAGCCGGCCATGGGGCTATAAATAGAGCCCCCATCAAATAGAGCCGTTATACCCCTTCACTGGGCAAAACGCGTTCTGATCGGACGCTCCAGTCGTGTTGACCGGACGCTGGACCCCAGCGTCCGGTCGCTCGCAGACGACCACGTGTCCTGATTCCAACGGTCACTTGACCTGACCGGACGCTCCGGTATAAACTGACCGGTCGCTGAAGGCCCAGCGTCCGGTCGTTTCCAGTAAGCTCCCGAGCATGACCGGACGCGTCCGGTCGAATGCGATCTGACGCAGCCAGCGTCCGGTCACATTCCAGCTACTGTGTCACCGTACGTCAGCGCGACCGGACGCAGCCTGCCAGCGTCCGGTGCATTCAGATCTAGCGTCCGGTCAGTTGACCGACGCTGGCATCTTTGCGACCAACTCGTTTTCACTTCTAACTTCTTCACCCTTGCTCCAATGAGCCAATCACCAAGAATTTTGCATTTGGCGCAATAGAAAATAGACATTTCATTTTTCCAAAAGCGCCGAATAACCACATTCCGATATGAGTTTCACTCCTCTTAATAGTACAGCTATCAAACCTAAATATGATCACACTCGCTAAGTGTCTTGATCACCAAAACAAAATAGCTCCTACAAGTTATACCTTTGCCTTGAGCTTTTTGTTTTTCTCTTTCTTCTCTTCAAGTTTAAGCCCTTGATCATCTCCATGCTATCACCATTGTCATGTTATGATCTTCATTAGCTTCTTCTACTTGAAGTGTGCTACCTATGTCATGATCACTTGATAAACTAGGTTAGCACTTAGGGTTTCATCAATTCACCAAAACCAAACTAGAGCTTTCAGCGTGGTGAAGCGGGGAAAGAGAGAGAGATGGGCTACGGGGAAGGGGAAACTGGGCCGCTCGGGCCAAAAGCCATGGAGAGGGGTGAGTTTTCCTTTTCCTTTACTAAACTAATTTTCCAAACCAATTTTGAAATACAAATTCAAATCTAATTTGAATCCTTTTGAAGTTTTGCTCAAATATAGTCTCACAAAAATAAATATGCAGCAGCATGAATGCACCATCATGTATTTATACCTTATAGTTGATTTTATTTTCACAAAAATTATTATTTTCTACCTTTGCATGCACACACATATGCATAATTAAATCATATTCACCTATTTTGAAGTGATGCAAATTTTTGCGTGTTGCAATGCCAGGTGGGCTTCTCCTTCTGGTTGCGAGGCTTGGGCTCCGTCTTGAGTCTACTTTCACAGGTGTCGCGGGTAGAATCACTTGTTGTCGACGATTTGCTTGTTTGGAGTGTATGACAGTGGTCCCAAGAGCCGTTTTCGGAATAAATCCTCCTACACTCATGAAATCACCAAAGCTCGTGGAATTCATTAGTTTAAACCCCTAAACCTTCATTAGTGATTATATTTATGTCCTTATACATGTTTAATTGATGTTTTATATTGGTTGTTAAGTACCGTCAATAGGTATCACACCAAAATATATTTGGAGTCTTGTATTCATCTAGCATTGTTCTTGCCATGTCAATGAGTGTCCGATTCTTCCTCTCTTCTACACCATTTTGTTGAGGGGTGTATGGAGTTGAAAATTCATGCTTGATGCCCTCTTCATCAAGGAATTCTTCCACATGAGTGTTCTAGAATTCAGTTCCATTATCACTTCGCACTTTCTTAATAAGAAAATCAAACTCCTTTTGTGCCCTTCTAATAGATATCTTCACCTTCTCTTGCACTTGACTCTTGTCAAACACAAAGAACACCCAAGTGAAGCGGGAATAATCATCAACAATAACAAGACCATATTTGTTACCCCCGATACTAAGGTAGGTGACCGGTCCAAAGAGGTCCATGTGAATTATCTCCAATGGATGCCTGGTGGTGACGATGCTCTTTGGTGGTGAGGTACACCTACTTGCTTCCCGGCTTGGCATGCACTACAAATCCTATCTTTTTCAAAATGAATATTTCTTAGTCCAATGATGTGTTCATCTTTTAGAAGTTTGGCCAAGTTTCTTATCCTAACATGAGCTAGTCGGCGGTGCCATAGCCAACCCATGCTAGATTTTGCCACTAAACAAGTCTCAAGCTTAGCTTTGCTTTTGTTAAAATCAACTAAGTAAAGCTTATTCTTCAAACAACCGGTAAAGACAATTGAGGAATCCTCCCTTCTAGACTTCCACATCCTTATACGTAAAGAGACAATTTTAACCCATCTCACATAATAGAGAGATGAACAACAAGTTGTAACTCAACGAATCAACATATAAAACATTTGTAATTGAATGCTCAAGGGTTATAGCAACTTTACCAAGACCAATCACATCCCCCTTTGAATTGTCTCCAAAAACAATACTTTCATTTGAGTGAGGCATTAGGGAATATGATGAGAACACACTCCTTTCTCCGGTCATATGATTAGTACATCCACTATCAAGCACCCAACTTGATCCATCTGAGGAGTATGCCTACAAAACAAATTTAGTTCCTTGATTTAGGTCCCCAATTAGACTTGAGGCCTTGGATGTTAGTCACAAGTATCTTAGGAACCCAAATAGACATGTTCACATATTTGTTGGTTTTCTTGCCAACATATTTTGCAACAACTTTACTAAGGTCATTGCACTTCAACACATAACAAGATGACAAACTTTGTCGGGGTGCATGGGCCTTTGGTCGATAAGTATACTTGTTTGGGGTCACCCACATTGATTCCTTTGGCTTCTAGGAAACCTGCTTTTGCCTGGGCATCACCTTCTTACTATGTTTGGTTTGATCTAGAGGCTGATTATAGCCTTCCCTTTTGTGGGGCGTGACACTGCTGCTTGTGAGGGCAGCACTGCTGCAGTCCGTGCAGGTTGAACTATGCCAATCTGCTCTTTCGTCTCAAACTGCACACACTCAACACCATTTGCCAACTTTCTCCCATTGGTTTTACCAGCTTTTGTGTGCCCAAGCCCATCTTTGATGGATGGATGCCTTCCATTCTTGTAATTTGGCCCTTTTGGTTCTTCAACCTTTTTCCCTTCATTAGTCTTCCCATCCATGCACCCTTTTGCTATGATCTCATTGAGCCTAGCAACTTATTTTCTTATAGCTTTCATATTAGCAAGGTTAGTGGAATAAGTATTTAAATCAAGATTATAATATTTTCCACAACCTTGACTAGTTGAGGGAGTAGAGGCATAATTTTCCTTGGAGGGATGTGAGTTGCTATCCCAAAAAACGCTATATTGTTCCTCAAGTTGCTTGTGCTTTTCATCTAAGTCACAATACTTTTGCTTGAGGGCAATATGTGCTTTCTTTGTGATAGCATGGGAGTCTTGCTCTTTGGCCAAAGCCTTGAGCAAGGTGTCCACCTCACTTCTCTACAATGCAAGAGCTTCCTTGATGCAATATAGAGATCTTCTTGTTTAATAAGAGTGTCTTCTCTAGATGCTAGCTTAGCTTGTACACTCTCTAAATCCTCCATTGGTTTAGTGATGAATAGTTTAGTCTTGCCATCCAAATTTTTAGTTAATTCATCAATTTCTTCATCACTAGAGTAATCACTTGTATCACTACTAGATATGTCACTAGGGGGAGGAGGTTTGGATTTTGGTTTGGATTTTACCTTCTCGCCCTTTGCCATGAGACAAATGTGAGGGGAGTAGTAGTCATCATCGAACATGTTGGTGAAGAGCCTTAGTGTGGAGAATGGCTTATGAATAGCCATGGTTGCAACCTTCTCATCCTCCTCACTTGAGCTATCTTTTGTTGAATCCCATTCATGTCCAATATGAGCTTCTCACATGTGTCTCTTGCTCTTCTTATGGTCAGTCTTGCTCTCTTTCTTGTCTCTTTTGTATTTGTTGTCTTTGATCTCATGTGGGCAATGTGCAATGAAATGCTCGGTGCTTCCACAATTGTAGCATAGCCTCTTCTTCTTGTTTGGGAACTTCCTCTTCACTACCTTGTAGCCTTCTTTCTTGAGCCCCTTTTGAAATCTTCTCATAAAGAGAGCAACATCTTTAACTCCCTCATATTGTTCACCATCACTTTCATCTTTACTTGATGATGATGTTGTTTCTACTTCTTCTTTGACTTGCTTCGGTGCTTTGGGCTTGCAAGTTGATGCTTGCTTGTTGGACTTGTACTTGCTAGTAGAGGGTTGCTTGGTTGACATGTTGGCCTTGAGAGCAACATCATTGATCTTCATGCCATCCAACCTTGCTTGCAACTCACCAAGCTACCTTCTCTTAAGTGCTTCCTCTCTTTTCATGTCAAAGGTCAAGATCCTCCCAAGTACATCATTTGGGGTGAAGTACTAAAACTTCTTCTTGTCTCAAATGAGTGTCACAATGGTCTTATTTCTAGGTGAATAGGCCTCTAACATAATTTTGACAACCTTGTGATTATCAATCTCATCACCACCATAGCCTCTAATCTTTTCAAGAATCACCATCAACCAATCGAACATCTCTTGTGGTCCTTCTCCATCCAATATCACAAATCGGTTGAGCTTAGCCATCAATAAATCAATTCTTGCCTTCCTTACTTTTTCAACCCTTTCATGTGCAAGGTGTAGAGTGTCCCAAATTTGCTTAGCAACATCAACTCTCATCACTCTATTGTACTCATCACCATCCAAAGCATTTAACAATACACTTGTAGCTTGACCATTGAGATGAATGTTGCAAATTTCAGTTAAAGTTGGGTTCTTGGGATCAACCGGTGGCTCAAAACCATTATGAACAATTTCCCAAATGCCTGGATGGAGACCTACAAGATAAGCTCTCATCAAGTGCTTTCACTTCACAAAGTTGGTCCCATCAAAATGAGGTAACTTGCCCGCGGGCACATTGAAGAAAGGTCTACGATCATTGTTAGTCATAGAAGAATAATTAAAGGATATGGCTACATATTTGTTGTCACCGCCCTTTCCCTTGCTCTCCTTATTGCCACCCTTCGAGACTTGGTATGACACATCATCGTCTCCATCCTCGGTGCTACTTGACACTTCACTTAATGAATCATTGCTTCTTTTAGATAAAGGATAAAATATCCGGCTTCATCTATCCAAGGATAGAATCAGACCAATTATTACAGACTCCAAACCTGGGCACAAAGTTCAGCTGAAGTAAAACTTACAACCACACACACGACTAACAGAATAGGTAAAAAGTTTTTGATTAAACCAAACCAACATGCCTTTGTGAAAGCCAACCATTGGATCCAAAGAAATCTAAAGCCGACGTCTCTAGGTGTTGTGCCACAGAGATCATTTGATCTTTAAGATCTTCATGCCGCTGTAAGTTTGCCCAATGACGAAGCCAGTGCATTCCTCAGAATAGTACCTACAAAAGAGATTTTGGTTTGCATTTGTCAAAAACCACCTCATTCCTTGTTATCCAGATTGCCCAAAGAAGTACAAAAGCTGCTGTTAATAACAATGTATTGTACTTTTTGTTTCCCAATTTAGACCAATGATAGAACAAAACATCTATATTTGTGGGAGATGATATCCCAAAAAGTATATGTATAGAGCGCCACAAAAATTTGGCATAAAAGCAATCAAAAAAGAGATGGTGAATTGTCTCTGAAATATGGCAGAAACAACAACTTTTGTCTCCATTCCAATTTCTCCTAGCTAAGTTGTCTTTGGTTAGAATCACTCCTCTTTTTAGATACCACATGAAAACTTTTATTTTCACTGGCAGCTTCGTTTGCCAAATATCTTGCGACACTCTCACCCCATTGTTAATTAATGCAGCATACATAGACTTGACTGTAAAAGCCCCAGAGGCATTTAAATCCCATACAAACACGTCTCTTTCCTGTAGTAAGTTTATCTGTTCTAAAGAAGCTACAATTCGATGCCAATTTGTTAAGTTCGCACCCACCAAATGTCTCTGAAATGAGATATTTAGTACCGGGGAACTCAAGACTATAGCTATAGTGTCTTGTTTTCTTCTTACAATATTAAACAACGCAGGAAATCTATCTTTGAGAGGTTTGTTGCCCAGCCAAGTATCAACCCAAAATCTGGTTTGTGTCCCATCTTTGACATTAAAATGTCCTAACTACATGAAGTTATCTTTAATATTCATAAGGCTTTTCTAGAAATGCGAGTCCATTGGTTTCTTTTCACAGCTTTCAAGAGTCTTATTTTTAATGTACTTATTTCTTAATAATTCTTGCCACAGCCCATCCTCATTTAATAACTTAAACAACCACTTATTGAGCAAACATTTATTTTGAATCTCTAAATTATGTATCCCTAGACCTCCCTGGTCCTTAGGCTGACACATAACTTTCCACTTGGCTAACCTGTATTTCCTTTTGTGCTGGTCATTTTGCCAGTAAAAGCGAGACCTAAAACAATCAATTTTTTCCACCACCCCTTTCGGCAGTTCGAAAAATGACATCATGAACATCGGTAAACTGGATAGCACCGAGTTTATGAGTACCAAACGACCACCGACTATAAGTAGTTTCCCTTTCCACCCACTAAGTCTTTTTTCGATTCTCTCTTCTATACACTTCCAGTCTTTATTATATAGTTTCCTAAAATGCATAGGTAAACCCAGGTAGCAAAATGGGTATTTACCACTGGCACATCCAAACAGCTGCGAATAAAACTCTTCATGATCTTTAGCTTGTCCAAAACAAAAGACTTCACTTTTGTGGAAATTTATCTTTAGGCCAGATAGTTGCTCAAAAGTACTTAGCAGTAGTTTCATATTAACTACTTTTTCAACATCATGGCTCATGAAGATCACTGTGTCATCCGCATATTGAAGAATGGATAAGCCATCCTGAATTAGATGGGGAATAACCCCTTCTATCTGCCCTGCTTCCTTTGCTCTGGCAATTAGTATGGCCAACATATCAATCACTATGTTAAATAGTATGGGTGACATGGGGTCACCTTGCCTTAAACCTTTTTTGTCTGGAAGTAAGATCCGAGTTGGTCATTAACATTAATATTTACATTGCCTCCTTGTGTAAAACTCTGCACCCATTCACACCACTTTTGTGAAAATCCCTTCATCCTTAATGTTTGTTGTAGAAAACTCCATTTTACTTTATCATAGGCTTTTTCGAAATCTATTTTAACAATCACACCATTTCGTTTTTTCATGTGAAGTTCGTGAAGCGTTTCATGTAATATAACTGCGCCCTCCACAATATTTCTTCCTGGTAAAAAAGTTGTCTAAGTCGGTCTTATTAGTTTGTGGGCAATCATAGATAATCTATTTGTCGCCACTTTTGTGAAGATTTTAAAAGAGACATTCAACAAACAGATAGGCCTGTATTGTTGAATAACTCTTGCATCCTTCTTTTTGGCAGCAAGATTATGTTACTGAAATTAAGACGATTGAGAGGTAAGGTTCCCTGATAAAAATCAGAAAACAGAGCCATCAAATCGTCTTTAATTAAGCCCCAGAAAACTTGATAAAACTCCGGAGGAAAACCATCCGGCCCAGGCGCTTTATTATGTTCCATTTGGAAAATTGCCGCTCTGACTTCCTCATGAGTGAAGGGCTCGGTCAAGAACTCATTTTTCCAGATCCGAAACTTGAGGTATGTCCTCCGTCTGAGATTCATCTAGTGAAATTAGAGAATCTTCAGATGGACCGAACAGGTTTTTGTAATAACTGGTAATATGCTCCTTAAGCTGAGCATCACCAGTTATTATGTTATTACCATCCTCGAGCTGGAAAATACGAGTTTTTCTGTGTCTACCGTTGGCTAACAAGTGATAATATTTTGTATTAGCATCTCCTTCTAAAAGGTGTTTCACTTTAGCCCTCTGGTACCACTTTAGTTCTTCCTCTCGAAGCAACTCAGCGAGCCTTTCATTCAAGACATGCTTTAAGTCTTGTTCAGATTCATTTAGCATGGTGCTTTCTGCCTTTTTGTCTAGTTCATCCAATTTATTTAAAAGAGTAGATTTTTCTTTCTTATAAGCACCACTCAAATGCATCGCCCAACCTCTAAGATGTTGGCGAAGCCTTCTAATTTTCATCTGCCACCTCTCAATAGGTGTTCCAGACGCTAGAGTATTTTGCCAAATCTCAGAAACCATCTCACAAAATCCTTATCTTAACAACCACCCTAATTCAAATTTGAATTGAGGCTGATAAGTTGTGGAAGGGTTATTTGTAGAGAAAAGCAGAGGTGTATGGTCAGAAATTTCTCTAGAAAGAGTATATACTGTGCTATGCGCATATTTGGACTCGAAGGCTGTGCAAACTAGCACCCTATCCAATTTTTCAAAGGTTTGGTTTGTCAAATTGTTAGCCCAAGTGTATTTTCTTCCTGACAAATCTATTTCTCTAAGATTTAAGGCATCAATTACTGCATTGAACATAAAAGGCCATCTATCGTTGTAGTTATCATTATTTTTCTCATCCGGTCTCCGAATAATGTTAAAGTCACCACCTATAATAATAGGTAAGGCTTAAAATTGGGTTTTTGATCCAACTGTGCCGGCCCATATACTGAGATTAGATTAAATTTAAAATCGTCCTCTTTGTGTCTTAATTTAAAACAAATAAAGAATTCTCCTTCCTCAATCTCCCCAATGTCAAAAGTTAACAAATGGGCGCCTAGAATCATGCCACCAGATCTGCCCCGTGGAGCCATACAATGCCAAATAAAGTGTCTACCAGCACAAATAGTGTTTAGAGTCGTTTGGGGAAAGTTAGCTCTACCAGTCTCCGATAAGGCAATGAAATCTAGGCTTTTCTCTTTTGTTAAATCTGATAGGAATCTGTATTTTTTACCATTAGCGAAACCATTACAATTCCAAAAAATGCCTTTCATTTTTAACAACATTTATTACTATTCTTATTTCTTTTCTTATGATGAGGACGCCCTCTTGTTTTAAGTGATACGGTGGTTTGTAAAATCAAAGGATCACAACCCCCATCACCTAGCCCTTCTGCAATTTCAGAACAAATAAGATTCAAAGCTTCAAGATCTAAATTATCTTCATTAGAACATACAGTTGATGCATCTTCCACTAAAACAATATTGTCCTCCCTTAGCTTATCATTCTCATTCAATCTATTAAATTTGATGTCTTTTAAACATTTTAAAGAATTAAAAATACCATGCTCATTGTTTCCTAGAACAACCCCTATTGATTTTGATGAAGTAAAGAAGAAACATCTCGTGAAGTAAAAGAGGTAGGTTGTTGCAGTTTACCTTTGTCAAGCGCAGATTCCAAGTTCTTCCTCGCTTTAAGCTTTGCTGCCTTCTCGGTGGAGTCCTGATCCACACTTGAGGCGTTCCTCTTGCTGGATCTCACCGGTGAAACTGTCCCACTGATATTTTATTTTTTAGAATCCCAGAGTCGATCTGTGAGGGCATCATAGTAGCCTTCCATGCCCCATTACCATTTACAGCTCCTCCAGACTGAGAAAGCAGGACCACTAGTTTGTTATTAGGCTTCACAGGCTTGCTCTGGGAAATGGTAGAAGTTCCTACTTCCTCCAGCTGTACCGCCTCATTATCTGCATTGTGTAGGCTGTCCATAGGTTGGAAATCCCCATTACCATTGCCATGTGCCTGAGCGTCTCCTATTTTTCCATCAACATCCATTTTTCCCTCAGAATTTCCTTTTTTGGGATCTCCCTCCCTCGGGTCTCCCTTCTTGGGGTCTTCCTCTTTAGGATCACCCTCCTTGGTAGAGTCCATATCAATGAGTCGTGGCTCATCAGTAGGAGTGTCCTCCTCCACTCTAAACTATAGCTCATAAACAAAGTCACCAATGACCACATCTACAAAATCCGGGATGAGTTTCGGATCCAGCACTGCTACTTTCATTCTAGCTCTACCAGTGTTCAACGTGAAGATAGTGTCAACAGCTCGAGGGACACCTAAGATAGTTCCAACTGCCCAGATGATGGGAAATTCTCTGAACTCTTTAGGTAGTCCTCTAAACTGCACCCACACTTTATCAATCTCATATTTATAGACCTCATTCTCAGTACCTCTTTCAAAACGAATCTTGCCTTTAACTGCCTTGGCATCCATAGGTCCCCAATTCACCATTGTTTCCAATAGGTCAGAAGATGGAAAATTGATAATAAAAGCATCAGTGCCCTTTGTATCAATTTCCCACTTATGTTTCTTATCTGGTAGTAGTTTTTCTAGTTCTACTGCCAATTGGTCTACAGTAAAAGAACCTTCCAAAACATGTACCACAGCTGCTTTTCCTTCCACATTAGCTTTTGGATTTTCCACCACTGGAATGAAATAAAAGCCTAGTCCTTCCATAGCATAACCACAGGGAATAGCATTTGTATTTGTTTTCTTAATATTTGGACAAAGCTTAGTCACATGGTCACCAAAACAAACTTCACAGCAAAGAACAACAGTGCATTCGTGAATTGTATGACCTTTTGTACAACAGCGATAACAAAATGGCTTGCCCTTAGTTTTCTTTGAACCTTTATCCGATGACTCTAGGATATCTAAGGAAGTACCTTTTGGTTCACTGACCGGTGGGATAGTCCCCCTAGGATTTGCTGCAGCTTTCATGTTTGCGGTGTCCACCACCATGGCGGTAGCATGGCTTGTCGAAGAAGCATCCCCTTCCCTGTGCTGGTCTCCAACTGAGGAGGAGGCACAACAGAGCCTGGCGCTTGATGACTAGAGATGGCAGATGACGTGGCACCCCCTGCTGCTGGACGTGACCCCCCATGAGCACCTACTGGGGGTTCACCTCCATTGGTTGCGGCTGCGGGAAGAAGCCCCCGATGGGATGCTAGTACCCTCCTACGGTCTGGTACAGCCCATCATGTGCCGAGTTAGGGTAGGCACCCACGGCCCCGGATGGCCCATACTGGTGTGGTGGCACAAGATGCTGAGGATGAGGATAGTCAGTGTTATGGCGACCACCTCGACCCCTGCGACTTCCTTGGCCACGGACTCCACCAAAGTTTATTCCCCCTCCATAGTAGTGAGCACCGCTATTTCTTCCACCCAAGTTGTTGTAGCCCTCGAACCTGTCTCAGCCCTGATGCGGGGCAAAGCCACGGTCTGCACCATGGCCCCCTCGCCCCAGGAAGCCGTGACCCTGCCTCCACCATGCTCGCCAAAGTTTCCTCCATTGCTCGGCCCTTGCCCAGCCATGTCTTTGCCCTCGTGAACCACGTCCGCGAACGAGTGGCGCAGTGACAAAGACGGTGATGGCGGCGGCTTAGGCATGCAGCGAGGTTTTCTTTTTGTGCTGGTATGCAAGAAAAGGGCACATAGACCCTTCGTGGGCCTAAAAAATTTCCTGGGCCCGAGTTCAACACGGTCTGTTGGCCCAGATCGCTCCGGCTCCGTCATCCCTTCCACGCCACTAGAGACGGACGCGACCAAGACCAGTAGCATCCGTTCAGTAAGTGGAGGAAATTTCGGATCAGAGTCCTGAACTCTTGGCTTTTCAAATTTTTTTGAAACCTCCATCTTTGTCACCGTAGAACGAAAGAACGGAGATCTCTATTGATAGACTAGCGAGCTCAATCTGTGACACGAAGCTGCAGACCTGTAGGTAGCCTTGGCAAGGACATCACCCAGTGTTCGTGGTGGAGACACTCGAGGTTGGGGTAAAGGTCCCTGCCATGGCATCCCGGCAAGCTTCCTTTGAACCATCATGGAGACAATGGTCTTTGGGAGCCGAAGGGCATCAGACGAAGGAGACTTACCTAAGTCCAGAGCCTGTTCAGCTCTATACAGATCATCGTGTGTAAATCCTGCTTCTACAACCTCACTAATGAAGTTCGGCGTAGAAGGAGAAGCCGGTTCATCCTCCACAGAGTCGGAGTTGCCCCTGTAGCCCAAAACCTAGACATGATAGGAGACGGCCTGGCCTAAGCTTGAAAGCCATGGATTGGCTTCGAACGCTGAGATGCTTCCATCGCTAGAGACACTGCTCTCGACAAAGCAGCTCATCCCTCCGCCCGCCTCTGATCCTCGTCGTCGTCCGCGTCCTCCTCGTCCGCAACTGCCAGAAAGGAAGACGGCCGAAGTGCACTCCTCATCGCCAGAGCGAGCGTGAGGCGGCGCCCTCTGCGACCGCGTCGGCCATTCCTCGAGCTGTCTAGCATATTCCCTAGCCTTTGCTTCCTCTTCCTTCTTTCCTTTGGTTTCTTCTCTTCTCCTCTTTGCTTCCCTTTTCAATCTTTGAGCTTCTTTTCTTTGCATCTTTCATCTTGCTTTTGCTTCTCTTCCTTCTTCCTTTGTCTTGCTTCCCTTTTTCTTCTTCTTTCTTCTTTTCTTTGATTTCTATCTTCTCTTTTTGCCTTTTCTCCTTAGGACAACACAAGCTGAGGAAGTGTTGTATTGCTTGCTGTTGAAACACTTAGCTCGCCGCTATCCATCTTGTGCAGACCATGTCTTCGGGATCAACGTGCATGTGTTGACCTCTGGATCCTCCTCCTTGCTCCATACCTCATGAGGTTAAACGTCAACAAGGTAACATCGCTCTGATACTACTTGTAAGGACCAAAATGCCTAGAAGATGGGTGAATAGGCGTACCTAAAAATTCTTAAACACAGACTTGAAACAATGGATTAGCACCTATTAGAAGTTCTGATAGTTTGGACTAGAACTTCTAGTTTTGGACGCCAGAAGTTCTGAAGTCCACCAGAACTTCTGACATCTACGAGTAGAGTGAAAATAGAGGTCAAATGAACTTCAAAATTGAATCTTCTTGTTACTCCACTTCCTAGTAGATAGATGAAGATGATGAACCCCTTCCTTTCCCTTGGAACACCTCCAAATCATAGATCGAGCTCAAACCCTAAGAAATAGCTTGACGGAGAGAGAGACAATGAAGAACAAGTAATCTCAAGTAATCACAATAACAACAAGCACATGGGACACAAGGATTTATTCTAAGGTTTAGCAGCCATTAAGGCTTGCTTACATCCTTGTTGTCGAGGTGACTACTAAGGTCAGAGTCTCTTTCACCTCCTTGTCTCTCTCAAGCAACCATAAAGGTAACTTGAGTTCTTCACTAGAAAATCGAGGGTGATACAAACTTCCAAAGGTTCTCCCATAGATTGGGAGCTCTTGGGTAATGCCTTGCTGGCTAGGGGCAAAGCCTCAAGAGTAACAAATGTAAATCCAACTGGCTTGACAAAGAAATTGAGTGCTCAAGCTTTGAATCAATGTTTCTCTCAACAAATCCCTTCTCTCAACTCAATCTCTTCCAAGATTTGAGGCTAGGAGCAAAGGGAGAGAAAAGAGGGCCTTGAGAGCTAGAGAGGTGTTTTTCTAAAGTTTGGGGCGTGTGGAATGAGTGGGTAACAGTTAGATTGAGAGGGGGATGAGTATATATAGGTCCAGCTCAAATCTGACCATTTTTCGTGTCTACCTAAACTTTCGTAGATCTGCAACGAAACTTTTGGTCATTAGGGTTTCGGGTAGACTAAGGGATCTAGGACTTACCGAAGTTCAAAACACCAGAAGTTCCAAAGTCCACCAAAACTTCTAGACACCAGAAGTTCCGATGACCACCACAACTTTTGGACACCAGACGTCCAAAGTCCACTAGAATTTCTACTGGGTAAACTTCTACAAAGTGACCCAAAGTGCCCGTGCAGTGCTAGAGTGTCTCTCAATAAATTTTAATTAGGTACTTGAGCACTCTATCTTCTTTAGACCATTTAGAATTGCATCCCTCTTTATAGTGTGGCATAACATAAACTCAATTTCAAAGATAAAAAGGATTTAAACGCCTTTAAGTCCATCACCACATTGTTTTGTGATTTGTGGCTCCGCCATCGCATGTATTATCCACATTCTTATTTTACCTGCTTATCATCTCGATAAATCTCATTAGTCCTCTAATTGTGTGGTCATTGTCACCAAAACCCACAATTAGGGCTTGATTGCACTTATAGTGTGTGAAGGAAAATTTGTTTAGTTCTCAAGAAAAGTTGGATATTGATATGGATTTGATTGTAAGCATGTTGGAATGCTCATATCAAACATAGCAAGCAAGCGAAGACCGAAGCAAGACTTGGCTACGATGGACCATGTGCAACGTGATGTTGAAGGGCAAGCTAGTGGGCTTGGCGCTGATGGACCGAGGCGATGGTGAAGGACAAGTCGATAGGCTTTGGAGATGGTGATGGACCAACACGATGGTGAAGGGCAAGCTAGTGCACATGGCAGAGAAGCTTGAGCAAGACTTGGCACCAAAGAACCGAAGCAATGGTGAAGATCAAGTGAGGCTAAGGTCTATGTGATGGTTTGAATGATCCACATTATCTAGGAAGATCAAGACAAAGATTCATTGTTCATATCAAGTGGCTTGGTGAATATGTCGGACAACATTTTCCTTACGGGCATCAATCTATGAAATTTGGATCTGCACAAAGCAAAGGAATGAAACATATGGTGTCTCATTTTACCAGCTATGAGGTGTGTAGAGAAGATTAAAGTAGCCGGATTTAGGATTGATAGTCGTACTATTAAGAGGGGGGAAACATGCTTTGTAGTACGATTATCTAGTGCCACTTGAGCGATCTAACTTTACGTACGTTGCTAGGACCAAGTGGTGTGGTGAGAAGAAGTGAAAAACCATTTAAAAAGAGTCTGTCTACTACACAACCATGTGTTTTATGCAGTTTCAACACATGAATTTTTGTGCACCATAGGATTAAGATCCAACAGCCTCCACCCTTCTTCTACCTCCAACCTCTAGCCTCCACAGATCACATTTTTTTCTATGGAAGGACAAATCATAGATCCGCCGCTGTCGCCACCACCACTGCCATGGCTGGCGCGGGCGCGGGGAGGCACGCCGGGCACGGGCGCGGGCGCCGGGGCGAGCTCGCCGATCGTCGTCGCAGGCACCGGTGGTCACCGGTGAGAAAGAGAGAGGGAGAGAGATACAAAATATCCATGTGTTTTTTGTGCTAAAACACATATGTGTTGTATAGCATTTCTGTTTGAAAAAGGTTTGTGAAAATACTAACTCGCGTGCACAAGGTGGTGGAAACTTTGGAGTTGGCACATTTACAAAATGGTGGAAGAAAGGAGCTTGGGATGCTTGACTGACTGCCATTTTGGTGGTGGGCTGTCCACGGTCCTCAACAATGCCTTTGGGGCGCATCGGACACGACGCTCGCACTATTCATGGGCTAATAGGTGAACGGCAGACTGTCTAGCCCTATAAGGGCAGACTATCCATTAGCTAATTTTCATGGAGTGAGGTTGTTGGATAGATTCTGTCCATGTCGTCAAGTTTGAATAGTGGACTATCCGGGCCCTGGGGATAGACTATCTGGGGTAACCGTTTGAACTCTAACGGCTAGTTTTAGGTGAACGGCAGACTGTCCGGGCCCTAAGGAGCGGACTGTTTGGGGTGACAGTTGAAGCACCTAACAGCTAGTTTCAGCATAAGGGCGGACTATCTGGTGAAAAGTTTCTAGCACGCGTCCAAACGAATAGTTTGAGGCCTCCCTCTATAAATAGAGGGGGAGGCCAGCCATTTGGGGTGTTGGGCACACATCCGAACTCACTTGTGATTAGTGCTAATCATATCCGCTAAGTGTGAGAGCGATTCTAGTGCGGTGCATGAGAGATTGCAAGTGTTGGCACTAGGTGATCATGTTGCAAGCTGGTGGTGCTTGTTACTCTTGAAAGTTGCCACCTCCTAGATGGCTTGGAGGCTTGTGTGCTCCATTGTAGCACGCTCAGAGATTGAACGGTGCTCTAAAAGTGACTGCTTTATGAGGGGTGTTGTGCTCGCCCCGCGAGAGATCGCAAAGAGGAACTCAGTTAAAAGCGAGACATGAAGAGAGTCAAGTGGTCCGGCCATGTCAAATTCTATAGCTCATGGTGAGCACTCCACGTGGGAGAGTGCTAGCAAGAGGACCAACATCAACCTTGAGCTTGTCTCAATGGGGATTAAGTGGTTGGCAAACCACCGAACCTTGGGATAAAAATCATCATGTCATCATCTTCCTGTTGGTTTGCAATCTCCATACACAAGCTTGTATTTATTCATTCATATATTGTGCTTGTGTTGTTGCTCTTGTATAGCTAGTTTGCTTTAGTAGCAAAGTAGTTGCTCTCTTGCGTAACTAGTTGGCTTGTGTAGCCTTGCTAGTTACATTGCTTAGTTTGTGTAGCTAAGTATTTGTTGAGCTCTCTAGTTTGGCTTGTGTAGCTGTGCAATTGAGCAGTGGTAGTGAGCTTAGGCTTTGTGCGGTTTGCATACTAGCATGTGTAGGAGCTCCCCAGTTGTTTGAGTACTAGTTGCATAGGTTTGTGTGATATTGCAAACTAGAATTGTGTAGGTGAACTCTACCTAGCTCGGCACCTTAGATTGCTCAATTAGAATCTTTTGTAAGGTGCTTGAAGGTACTTAGATAGAGGGTGTAGTACATCTTGGCTAGACCAAATAGTTTTAATTCCGCACTTGTTTCAGTTAGCCGGTACAATTAATTTTAGAAAGGACTATTCACCCCCTCTAGTCCGCCATCTCGACCCTACAAAGGCCCATGAAGGCTAGGCGAATCCATCAGCTTGCAGATCAAGTCATTTTGAGGATATCCAATGACATCGTATCCACACGATAGGATAGAATCATTCTGTTGCGCGTTCCATGTTACAAACTAGGAAGTCAATTTGTTAGCCAATTGGATCTATTGTAACCCTACCCCCTTGGTCTATATAGCAGGGTAGGGGCCTCCCGATCGGGGTCCCATCTTCTACATTCTAGCGCATAGCTACATGCAATAGCCCTTGTAACCAAGCATACAAATACAGAGCGAAGCTACTTCAAACTAGACGTACGGCACCACGTGCCCAAACCAGCATAATCCATGTGTCTTGTGTGCTACCCATCTGATTCATCTAACGTGAATAGCTACTAGGTATTGCCTAAGCTATTTCTTTTGACAAGAGGCACCACTTGTGACACCACAATCTACTTGGAGTGATCATCTTGTTTAGGAGCTATAGGCTCTCTTTTTTTAAGGGTCGATTCATAGAATTGGCCTTTTGTTGCTTGTACTTGGTCATGTGCCTATCAAAGGTACATTGCCTCTTCACAAATTTTCCTTTGTTTATCTCTTCATTAGACTTCTAGGTGCCAATCTTAGGTCAGTGTGGCACATAAGTCCATAATTTGCCCAAACCAGGGTTGCTAAAACTGCCAAATCTGGCCTGGCTGCCCTCTGTGGCCGACATGGCCAACATCCCGGCCTGGCCGACCTCTGAAGCTGACCTGGCTGACTTTCCTATATGACCAGAGCCAAAAGGCCTAGCCGACCCCTGTGGTCGGCTTGGCCGGCCTCTACAGTGCCAATGCCACCTCATCACATCGTCTCTTTCTCAAGTAGTTGTTTGGTCCTGTTGTAATCTTGAGTTAAATTTTACCATCTTCATTCTTCTCAAGAACCACTTTGTGCCCTAAAACTTTCTCAACTTTTGGCACCTCATGAGGCTCGCCGATAATAACATTCTTGCCTTTGGTTGTATTGGCTCACTCTGAGTGAATCAAAATAGCGGGCCCCCCCTCTTAATCACATTGACTGGGAAAGGAACCTTATCAACTTGCATCTCAGTAAGACTCAATCATCCCTCATTAGGGACCAATTGGACTTGCTGATGAAAAACATTGCAACCAATAGTGGCATAAGAAAAAGAATTATGATATTTGCAATAAGCTTTCCTTTTCAACTCCTCAAGTGATGGCAATGTACTGAGATATTCTAATATAACTGAATTTAAGTAACTCATCAAACATTCGGCCACATTTAGAAACATCAAAGGTAGATGTAAAATCCTCTTGCTGATTCTTGTGAATCGGCTTTAGAGATGGACAAGTTACCAATTTATTTGGTGTCGAACATACAAATTTAGCAACATTGCACTCTTTATTCTCATCGTCCAAGCTATCAGAATGGCTCTTTCCACAACATGCATGTTTGGACAATGTGATCTATGTGAAAGCACCAAGGCCCCTAGTTAGGTTTCGGTGATTAAGGACTACACAAGATTACTGTGACTAACATGTGTTTTGCAGAGGCAATTTAAGTTAGGTCATGGTGATAGTGATTGATTGGGCACTTATGGTTTTCATGCCCCTATCGATGGAAATCATTTCGGTTTCCAAAGGATGGACGACAAGGTTAAGGACGGACTAGTTCTAAGTGTCATTTGATATTAAGAGACACCTAGAGTAGGTTAGGACTTTTTTCCTTTGGCCATACTATAAAGGGGGGCATGGATAGGTAGCTCAGATGGAGCTCAAGATCATCGGGAGATCGAAATCAATTCAAATGATGGTTGAATTGGAAGGACAACAAAAGTGGTGGCAATAGATAGGGCGGTGTACACCACCCTTGTCACCGGATAGGGGAACGGTGCACCGGATAGGGTGTCCGATGTGCATCGCTGCTTTTCCCAAAGAGTGCCGGTTTTAAAATTTGAGGCAGAGCAGTCACTGGACAGGCTGTCTGGTGCTCATGGTGGTGCACCGCCATAAATTCCAGAGACTAGCGAAAATGGGGGAGTTCTCGGTTTGCATTCACCGGACAGGGTGTCTGGCACACTGGACAGGTTGTCCAGTGCCCGACGCAAAACTAGCTGTTGGGGTAGCACCGAACAAGCAGTCTGGTGTGCCACCGTCTGGTCCGATGACCCCGAAAAAGCTGAGTTGGGGGTAACGGCTAGTTCCTTGCCTTGGGGCTATTTATACCCCTACATCTCATGCATTGAGGCTCTCTCGCCCATTTTTTTAGCTCAGGAAACACTTTGGAGTGCAAGAAAGAGCAGGAGCCTAGTGAGGTGTTGATATTTGATAATCGAAAGATTAAGGACTTCATTAGTGCAAAGAGAGTAGCAAGTGTGCTTTCACTCTTCTTATTAGGCTTGGTTGGGTCAAGTGAGAGTTTGTTCTTGTTACTCTTGGTGATCGGCATCACCTAGATGGCTCGGTGGTGATTGGGAGCTTGGTGATCATCCGGTGGTGCTTGTGGATGACCCAACTCGTCTTGTGAGCGGTTGTGGGTGATTCACCGCGTCGGGGAGACAAAGAATCAGCCCGTAGAGAGCACACGGTCCTTACGTGGATCAAGAGGGAGCTACACCCTTGCGCAGGTGCTCTAACGAGGATTAGTGGGGAGTGTCGACTCTCCGATACCTCGAAAAAACATCATTGTGTTCCTTCCCTCTCATTACTTTGAGAATTTACATTTGAGCAATTACTTTTATGTATTTACATTCCTAGAATTGCCATGGTAGAGTAGGATTGGACCTAGGGCGCAAAACTATTTGTGCAAAAGGGTAGAAATCATACTTAGGCACAAAGGGGTGAAATGGGCTAAGCGGTAGGTCTTAATTGTTGCAAGAAATTTTAGGTTAGCCCAATTTATCTCCTCCCTCTTGGGCATCTTGATCCTTTCAATATGAACATCACAAGTATCTTTTAAGCGAGATTCTACAATGGTAGCCTTTTGTAGCAATTGATTAAAGATAAGAAACTCATAATGCTCAAGCTTTTCCTTAATGCTAGAGCGTGAACTAGCAAAAGCTAAATCGGTCAAGTCTCTTTTAGAAATTGATAAATGAAAGCATCGGTTCTTAATGTCTCTAAATCTTTTAACAAAATCAAGGATGGATTCATCACGCCATTGACAAACTGATGTAAGACGTGACAATTTGGTTTCATGTACTCCATTATAACAATGCTCAAGAAAATTCTCTTCTAATTGAGCCCATGAACCAATAGAGCATGCAGGCAAAGAAGTAAACTAAGCAAAAGCTGTACCAGTAAGAGATAATGGAAAAATGATGAACATTCATGAAAACTAAGGTACTAGCTTCACCCATCTGTGCAAGAAATAAGCTAGCATGTTCCATAATGGATTTAATGTCATCACCACTAAATTTATAAAAATCCAGCACCCTCCATCCATCGGGAGCTCTCAAAAAATCAAAGTATGAAGGGTATGGCTTATGATAAGTATTCCTACTAGGCTTAATTTGCACACCCAAGCTAGCCTCAATGGATTTAGACAATTCATCTTTAAACCTATTTGGTTGGAGCCCTGAGATTCGTTGGAGCCCTGAGATCCTACCAAGTCCAGGCAATGATGTTTGGGTCCAGGCATGCTAAAGAGTAGGGGTGAAAACGGTATAGATATTTTTCAATCGTATTCGAGACCGAATCCGTTTAGAGGGGTTCAGATATGTTCGTATCCGAGTTTGGATATTCAACATCCGATACTGTATCCATATCCAAATACTCAAAATTGTATATTTATGATGTTGATATCCAATCGTATCATATCCGACATGGTTGACACTATCCGTATTCGAATCCGAATCCAGACAAAAATATGAAAACAAATGTAATATCAATGATATCCATCCGTATCCGATCCATTTTCATCGATGCTAAAGAGGTCGCCTGGCTCAAAAAGTTGTTGCAATGGAGCAATTTAATCATGACAGTGTCCTAGAAAAGCACAGCACGCTGATGCATGTGTAATAGCAACAACTCCAATTCAAAGGAGCAACTGCCAACGTCACCGAATTTGAAGCCCTCCTGCACCGTCTTGGTGCAGCCGCATCCTTGGGTATCCATAGACTACGGTCCACGGAGACTCTGGGCTAGTCATCAACCAAGCGACGAAGGACTCAACATTTAAGGATCCGAAAATAGAGGCATATTGAGGAGAAGTGCATAAGCTTGAACACAGGTTCGACGGCAAGGAGCTACACGCCACGTTCCTCGACAGGCCAAAGACATAGCCAACACCTTGGCCAGGTTAGGATCTACTCGGGAACCCGTGCCTATATACAGGAGTATTTCTCCACGTGATCACAAAATCCTCTATTCGACTAGACGGTGATCAACAGGAAACACATAAGCCACAGGAACCCACTGTTAGCAATCGTATAGCTATGGCAGAGAAAGGGTAGAGAATCAGGGATCAGTAGGATTGGAGAAGAACAGTAGGGAGTAGAGGAAGGAAGGGGAATGACCTTGGGTTCTGTATTGTGTTGTTTGATGCCTCCTTCCTGCTGCCCCTGTGTTCTCTTCTAGATGATGCCCAGCGTCCAGCGATCCATCAGACACTTGCTCGACCAGGCCCAAGCCCATGGCCCATGTGGAAGTACAACCATGGGAACACCCACCAACAATCCTTGAGTGCAGGTGACGGCAATAACCCTGGACTGAGCTGTTAGTTGATCTCCACCAATAGGCCCAACGGCCTATTGGGCCCTATCTCTACTCCCTGATCGGGGGAGCCCAACCCTAATTCGGTTGGAGGACCCCTGTCGCATAGCACACATAAAAGGAAGGTGGGAGTGAGGGCTTGGACTATGAGGTTCACTGGAGCCGCCACACCCACCTACAGAAATCCTAATACCGATCTAAAGAGCTGCTGCCAGCGACGGGATGTGCCCCAACCACCGCCGTCTCCCACTGCAGGACACCACCGGCGTCACTAGACTTCATCTCGCCGGCGCTGGATGTCTTCTACACCACGACACTGGCTGCGGTGCATCTACTGAAGGGCTGGGAGCCTACTCGGATCTACGGGTTACACAGAAAGGTACTCACATCGATCCTAACAATAGTACCAGAGCAGGTTACCTCTGTGTATTCCTGTGTATCCCTAACCCTAATTGGGTAAAAGCAAAAGAGAGACCGGCTCACGGTCTACCGGTCGTCACCGCCATCGTGCGTGGGGGAAAGGAGCCGCACCGTTCGACGGCGCACGGCAAAAGTAAAGAAAAGAACAGATCCTTTCGGATCAGAGAAGAAATAGGGCCCTAGGCTCATAGAGCCAAAACCCTAACCCTAGAGCGGGGATAATCTGTTCGGGTAAACAAGGGAAAAGAAAAGAAATAAAAGAAAACAGAACCTAACCCTAGATCCATTCGGATGTCAAAGAAAAGAAAGGAAAAACAGAAAAGAAAGGGGAAAAGAACAGGGTCGGCATACGAACCCTAAACCTAACCCTAGAACGGATCCTCATCCCTAACCGGTTGAATCCGAGAAGAAACAAAAGAAATCAAAGAAAAGAAAAGAAAGGAATCAAAGAAACCCTAACCCTAATCCCCTCCTTCGGTTCGGTACGGATAAGAGGAAAATGAGATCCAAATCAAAAAGAAGGGGGTGGGAAAGGAGAAAGGGAAGGGGACGGATCCACCCTCGCCGGCGCGGGAAAAGAAGAGCCGAGACAGCCTTTCGCTGGCGCGGGAGAAGAAGAGCCGAGCCAGGGGCGCCGCGGCCAGGCCGCTCGACGGCGGCGTGCTCACCCGTTGGGGAGCACGCGCGCCAACGAGGGGGCCGGCGACGGCGCCAAGGCTCGCTCCACCGCCCACTCGCTCGTCGTCGGTCGCTCGCAGCTGCACTGAGGTAGAGAGAAGAGAGAGCGGCGAGCGAAGAGAGAGAAGGGCAAGTGCCGAATGAGACTAGGGTTTCGGAGCCCGCGGCCGGAGTCGTTTTTTATTCGGCCGAAACAATCGAACGGCCGTCAGATCAGATCCAACGGCGCCGGATGCACGGGCCCGCGAGCGGCCCAAGCAGGGGGAGCGCGCCGTGGCAGTTTGCCGGCCTAGGCCCAGGTTGCGGCCTGGGTGCGGCCTGCGCGCGCGGAGAGAGGCGGCCGAGCTGGTTTTACCGGTTGGGCCGAAAAAAAAAGGGAAAGAATCAAGATTAGTTTTTTCTTTTCCAGTAATTGCTAATTTCTGGAAAATGAAAAATATATCAAAGAAAATATGAAAAGTGATTTTACCTGTGGGTAAAATTCAAGAAATTGAGCATATATTTTCCGCTGCGAAAGAAAAGTACATCCTCCAGTGATTTTGAACCGACATGATATTTAACTGGAGAAAAGAAAAGATTTTCCAGAAAATGTTTATTCCCTGGAAATTGATTAATGGATTAAAGAAAATATAAAAAGCAATTTTCCCTGTGGGTAAAATTCAAGAAAAGGAGAAGTTTTTCCATAGCTAGAGAAATTATTTATTCTCCAGTTAATTTGTACCAACATGGTATTTAATTAGAGAAAAAGAAAAGTTTTCCGCTGCTAAAGAAATTGTTGATTCTCCAGTTATTTTGAACCAATGTAGTATTTAATTGGAGAAAAGAGATTTGTCATGGATTATGATGTTATTTTCTGACCAACGTTGTTAATAACAATATCGTAATTTTAATGATTTATGCGTTGATTCTACTTCTGCCCAACGGTGATGTAGAATTAGTGTATAAGAACAGATGTTAATTTTAAATGATTTATGCATTAATTCTACTTCTGCCCAATGGTGATGTAGAATTAGTGTGTAAGAACAATTGTGAAAGTTAAAGATTTATGCATTAATTTTATTTCTGCCCAACGGTGATGTAGAATTAGTGTATAAGAATAATTGTATGTTTTGATTTTGACCAACGTTGGAATTAAGGCATGCAAATGATGTTATTTCTATGTTAAGAAAAGTTTTAACCTAGTTTTTCATCTTATTTGAGGTGGACTGGGTAGTCACCTCACCGTGTTCCACTGAGTTTGTGGCACCGGTGAGGGAGACAGAAGTGAATGATGCCATTTGGGCAACTAAAGAGAGGGATTTTGAATCCCAAAAGATATCCTATGACTCCTTGGGCATAGGAAATGAATCACTACCAACAAGAAAAAGTTTGGCTGTGATAAAGAACATGATTGAACCTGCAATTGTAGGCTAAATCCCAGAGTGTGACACGGTCACCGAGTAACTCGATAGAATAAAGAGTCAGTTCACTAGCTCTTCAAAGACATATGCTACTTAGCTAAAGTGGTGGCATATGAGAGCTCACAATGCGTTGTCGAAATTATGGCAATATCGTTTAGGCCATATTTCGAGGGGGGGAATAGAAAGAAAAGTTAAGAATGATATTCTTCCTCCATTAGAGCTCTCAGATTTAGAACAATGCAGAGAATGCATAAAAGAAAAAGTGTGTAAAGAAGCGCAGGAATTTTATAGATTATTCACACAGACATCTGTGATCAGCTTTCCTATAAAGAGTGTGGATGGTTATGATTCGTTCATAACATTCACAGATGATTACTCCCATTATGACTATATTTATCCAATCAAAGAAAGAAAAGATGTATTGGATAAATTTAAGATATTAAAGATTAAAGACAGTTAGGTCTGACCGTGGTGGAGTACTACGGTCGGCATACACTAAAAAAATGGTATAGTAGCCCAGTATTCTATACTGGGCGAACCTCAGCAGAATAAAGTAGCTAAAAGAATCAATCGTACTCTGATAGATATGGTGGGCAGTATAATAATTTACTCCACCTTATAGTTGAGCCTGTGGATGGAGGCATTAAAACCTCCATTCATATTCTCAATAGAGTATCAAGAAAGTCGGTGCTCAAAACACTATATGAGTTGTGGACAGAAAGAACACCCTCACTTAACCACTTGCGTGTGTGGGGGGGAGCCCTGCTGAGGCTAAAGTGTTTAACCCAAACATTGGGAAGTTATATCCCAAAACAGTAAGTTGTCATTTATTTGGCTACACAGAAAAGTCAAAAGGTTTTCGTTTCCACTGTCCAGAGAGATATACAAAGTTTGTGGAAATGAGATATGCTGTCTTCCTGGAGGACGAATTGATGAAGGGGAGCATGGTAGCTCGAGAAATTGACCTTGAAGTGAAGCGGGTGTAAGCGCCCACTCCAATGATTCATGAGCCAATTTTCTCACTACCTGTTGTAGCTGCACCGACAGTGCTAGATACTATGGTGCCAGCACCTGTTGTTATTTCACCTGTGGCAACAATGAATGAAAATGAGGAACCTGTTCTTCAGGATTCTATAGAACCTATTGCCACACATGAGGGGGAGCAACAACAGCCTCAAACAGAAGATGTGCCAAAAGTGGAGGCCCCTAAAAGGTCTCAAAAAGTTAGAAAATCAGCTATTTCTGCTGATTATGAAGTATATAACACTAAGTAATTTCAAATGGAGAAGGATCCCACCTCATTTGAAGAAGCCATGAGAAGTGATCATTCATCAAAGTGGCTTGAGGCCATAGAAGATGAAATGAAAACAATGAATGTCAATAAAGTTTGGGATTTGGAAATAATTCCTAAAGGAGTCAAAACAGTAGGCTGTAAATGGGTCTACAGAACAAAACTTGGCTCTCAAAGGAATATAGAGAAATATAAAGCGCGACTTGTGGCAAAAGGCTATATGCAAAGAGAAGGAATTGATTACAATGAGATATTTTCTCCAGTCACATGTAAAGTTTCCTTCAGAATCATAATGGCATTAGTGGCACATTACGATTGAAAATTACATCAGATGGATGTAAAGACGGCATTTCTCAATGGAGACTTGGAGGAAAATGTTTACATGGCACAACCGAAAGATTTTGTCATGGAAGGAAAAGAACGAATGGGATGCCACCTAAAGAAATCTATTTATAGATTAAAGCAAGCTTCAAGACGGTGGTACTTGAAGTTTGATCAGTCAATAAAGAATTTTGGGTTTTAAAGAGAAGGTAGAGGATAATTGTGTCTATGCAAAGTTTAAGAATAGGAAGTTTATCTTCTTTATCCTGTATGTAGATGATATCTTACTTGCTAGTAGTGATGTCAGTCTACTACTGGAAACAAAAAAATTTGATATGAGAGATCTTGGCGAAGCCTCGTTCGTTCTAGAGATCGAGATTCACCAAGATAGAAGAAAAAGGGTATAAGGACTGTTATAAAAGGCATACATGGAAAAGATCTTAAAGAAATTCAGTATGCACAAATATAGTCCATCACCTGCTCCTATAGTCAAGGGCGACAGATATAGGGATTTTTAATGCCCCAGGAACCAATATGAGCTCAATCGATAAAGTAAAAGTGGTTCCATATGCTTCAGCTGTCGGAAGCTTGCAACATGCTCAAGTATGTACGCGCCCTGACTTTGTATTTGTTACCGGGTTTTACTTAGTAGATTCCAGAGCAATTCTGGAATAGAATACTAAAATTAGTAAAAAAGTCTTGCATTATTTGCAAGGAACGAAATGCCTCATGATGACATATAGAAGATCTGATTGACTCCACATGGTGGGATATTCAGATTCTGATTATGCGAGAGTGAATACATATCCAGACGTGGATTTTCTATCATCTCGCAAATAGGAGTTATTTCATGGAAAAGCTCAAAGCAAACTGTCACTACATCGTCCACAATGTATGACGGTTTGTAGCGTGTTATGAGGCAACGGTCAGGTGAACTAACTAACGAAGTTCATACCCGGTTTTGAAGGTGGTTGACGACATCTATAGACCACTAAAGTAATACTGTGATTATAATCTATCAGTACAGGATGCTCACAACATAAGTTAAGTGGTGCTGCCAAACACATTGACATAAAGTATTATGTTGTGAAAGATTAAGTCCGGGATCAAGTCATAAGTCTTGAGCATATAAGAACAGAAAGGATGCTCGCGGATCCGCTTACAATAGGCTTACCACCCAACATGTTCAGAGGACAGGGTGTTCAGAGAACATGTAACTAGCTTGGGTTTAAGGGAAAGCCTAAAATATTCCTGGACAAAAGTAGGCCCAAAGATAAGTATCTATTTCAGAACAGAATAATAAGTTGTAGCTGTTAAGTCTATCGGCAATGGACCGTGACGATGAGACATGCTCTATGAGCTAATCTGTAATGGAATGAACAAAAGCAAATGATATGAAAGTGAAAGATGGAATGCTCTCAAGGGGGAGAATGTTAGTTGATCTCCACCAATAGGCCCAACGGCCTATTGGGCCCTATCTCTACTCCCTGATCGGGGGAGCCCAACCCTAATTCGGTTGGAGGGCCCCTGTCGCACAGCACACATAAAAGGAAGGTGGGAGTGAGGGCTTGGACTACGAGGTTCACTGGAGCCGCCACACCCACCTACAGAAACCCTAATACCGATCTAAAGAGCTGCTGCCAGCGACGGGATGTGCCCCAACCACCGCCGTCTCCCACTGCAGGACACCACCGGCGTCACTAGACTTCATCTCGCCGGCGCTGGACATCTTCTACACCGCGACACTGGCTGCGGTGCATCTACTGAAGGGCTGGGAGCCTACTCGGATCTACGGGTTACACAGAAAGGTGCTCACATCGATCCTAACATGAGCACGACTTCTGGTCAACTACTTGT
Organism: Miscanthus floridulus; assembly: GCF_019320115.1. Taxonomy (NCBI): domain Eukaryota; kingdom Viridiplantae; phylum Streptophyta; class Magnoliopsida; order Poales; family Poaceae; genus Miscanthus; species Miscanthus floridulus. Next base: position 46,653,241 of record NC_089589.1, read on the forward strand.
TGCACGACATCCTCCCGATAAGAGCCAGAAGGTGTTTAGAAAAGCGAAGGCTTTGTTCCTAAAAAAAAAAGCGAAGGCTTTCATCATGATCGTACATATCGTCATTCGGGAGCTGTGTGATGCGCGTGCTATGTTTAGGCATGGCGGTTCCCCTCCGCCGATCTATTCGATCTTTGCACCCCAATAACAACCAGGACGCGCTATAGCTTCTCCCACCTATGGATAGCACAATGATGTCCGAAACGGGAAAACGAGGAGACGAGCTTCCCGTCCCTCCTCCCCCACCACCTCCATTCCGGCCGCTGCCGCTCTGCAGGGCCGGCCCATGCGCGGGTGAGGTGAAGGTGACGACGACGCGGCGGCGCGCGTTCACCGGACCGGCGGCGGCCCACGGGCGGAGACGATGAAGGGGAGGCCGCTGTTCAAGAGCCCTCTCCCCCGCAGCTACCTCTCCGACACCTCCGGCGTCTCGTCGGCCGTCGTGGCCACCCACCGCGTCTACCAAGTCTGGAGAGGGAAGAATGTACGTGCGTGCGTTCGTTAATTGATGGCTAATTGATTAATTAATTCATTACAAGCTGCCGCGATCGATCGTTGCTACGTAGTAATTAACAATGGCGATCGATCGAGGACTCTCGCGTGGCCGATCCTGATGTCGTTGTCTGATCGAGATGCATGGTTTGGTCTTTGGTGCTGATGTCGTTGGCAGAGATTCCTGTGCGGCGGTCGGCTCATCTTCGGCCCGGACGCGAGCTCCATCGTGCTCACGGTGGCGCTCATCATGACGCCGCTCGCGCTCTTCGTCGCCTTCGTCTCGTTCCGCCTCGCCGAGCTCATCGGGAAGCCGCTCGGCACCGCCGTCCCGGCGACGGCCATGGCGGTCGGCGTATTCGTGAGTCCGTGGCACACATACATACAATCAATCACGGACCAACTCTATCTAGTTGTAGCACGCGGCCGGCGGCATCGATCATGATATCATTGCGATGGTGCGTGCGTGCGTGCAGGACGTTGTGGTGCTGGTGCTCACGTCGGGTCGGGACCCCGGCATCATCCCCCGGAACGCGCGTCCGCCGGAGCCCGACGACGCGTCGACGGACAGCTCCTCCTTCGCGTCCCCCGCGACGGGCGCGTCGTGGTCGCTGCCGCCGACGCGCGACGTGTACGTGAACGGCGTGGTGGTGAAGGTGAAGTACTGCCACACGTGCATGCTGTACCGGCCCCCGCGCTGCTCGCACTGCTCCGTCTGCAACAACTGCGTGGAGCGCTTCGACCACCACTGCCCCTGGGTGGGCCAGTGCATCGGCCGCCGGAACTACCGCTTCTTCTTCATGTTCATCTCCTCCACCACCTTCCTGTGCCTCTACGTGTTCGGCTTCTGCTGGGTCAACCTGCTGCTCATCTCCCGGCAGTACGGCGTCAGCTTCGGCCACGCCGTGGCGGAGTCCCCGGTCTCCGGCTGCCTCATCGTCTACACCTTCGTCACGGCGTGGTTCGTCGGCGGGCTCACGGCGTTCCACTCCTACCTCGTGTGCACCAACCAGACCACGTACGAGAACTTCCGGTACCGGTACGAGCGCAAGGCCAACCCCTTCAACCGCGGCGCCGGCAGCAACATCGCCGAGATCTTCTTCTCACCGATCCCGCCGTCCAGGAACGACTTCCGGGCCAAGGTGTCCCCCGCCGACCCGGACGCCGCCGCGCTCTACTACCTGGGCCCGCTGTCGTCCGAGTCGCGGATCAGCTTCTACACCAGGGCCAGCCTCAGCTTCGACATGGCCAAGGCCAGCTTCGACCTCAACTACTCCGCCAAGCGCACCAGCGTCGCGTCCTCCGACTTCGGCGGCATCTACGGCGGCAGCCACGGCGGACACGGCCACGGCGGGGCGCTCGACCGGGTCTCGACTACGCACCTGCAGCAGCCGCGGCACTCCATCTTCGGCGGGCCCGGCAGGGAGAGCAAGAAGGCGGAGGACGAAGCGGACGCCGTCACGGCGGAGCTCGGGGCCACCATGCACACGCACTACGGCGCCGCCGCCGGCCGCCCGCGCGGGAGGGAGTTCGAGGTGGTGTGATCGAGGTATCGCGCGCATGCAGGGGAACGAGCGAGAGGGGTCGTTGATCGAGAAGAAGCAAATGCTGCTGTGTTCTCAGCTCGATCGTGAATGCGATTTGCGCGTGTGCTTTTTTGCGTGATGTACCTACGTGTAATGTGTAAGTAGCCTCAGCTTCGTCCTCCATATGTATGTTTGGAAATGGGATGGCTCATATCATAGCATTCTACTTCCTGCATGGTACACTGTAGTTCAAGACTTCATGTGTATATAGTTGTGTTATTTATACATACATGTATATAGGCTGCCTATGCACATACATGTGAGTTGATGTCTGGAAGTTGGAGTCCGATGCTAGTAATCACCAAACAGGAGATACACCATCTCTCACTCGCATAGGAGGATGGCCCTATTTGGAATCGATTACAATTGGATTTCCGACTGTCCCACAGTGAGATACCAAAAAAATCCCGTCAAACACCTTGCGGTATCGATCATTTTTCACCACGCAAGACTCGCCCACCGAGGAATTGAACTAGAAGTCTGATTTCTCGTACCGTGGCTCCGCTAACGTGCCGTGCGGTTGTGGAACGCGTATCAAACAGGCCTATATATGTTATACGTGAGAGCGAGCACTTCGACTTCATGTCCTCTTTGACTAGGCTTTGGCTTCTCCAGAAATGGTGAAGCCAGAAAAAGCCACATTTTTGTGGCTTCGGTTTCACTACTTTTGACTAGTTTTGGCTTCAAAAGTTGTTTCCGCATGTGTATTTGGCAGGGCTTCTCCAAAAATCCACAAAAGCCTCAGGTGAAGCCCCTCTAGAAGTTGTCCCAAAGAGGCATGTGATGCACATTCTCTATATCCAGCAGCATTGTTGGGTCGATCCATAATTAGAGTTTGAAGTTTTGGGCTTGGGGCTCTAGCGACACTCTCTCAAATCCCTCTATTCGGTAGTAGTGGCCGCTACTAGACCCCGGAGATGAAGGACATCGATTGATTGGGTGGAAAAAGGACAGGAGTGGAATGACTTGATGCGCTAGCGCAGTAGCATGAACTGCCAGAGATGGAGGTGGAGGTGATAGACCGATGGCATTATGAAAAATAAATCCTTGAGGCGAGGAGGAAGGGTATGGTGATGGCAGAGTTCACTGAAATGGCATGTCGAGGTTAGAGGCAAGCTTCAGGTGTCATGTTGCCGGCGGCGGTGGAGCTGTGGTTTGAGTGGAGGCAAAAGATGACTTGGGATTGTTGTTATGTCTGACTAAATTAATCTAGGTCGCCCGATCTTCACCTAATGGGTGACAAAATCGAGTGTTTCATGGTCTAGAATACACTCCATTGATACAAATACATCAAAACAAGGCCTTGAGAAGTTAAGAGGGGCGTGTGTCCTAGGTTCAAAACGATGTTACAAGGATGAACTAATTTTCTTTCCCAAGGGTTCCTACTTCTTAGTTTAGAATACAGCCTGTGCAATCATCCAGGACCACAGTTAGAAACGAAATCTGCAAGCACATGAAGAGTATTGTATTTCTGCACTGCATGGGTGCCCCATTTTGTGCTCCCTCGAGCTCCATCAAATGCATCAAGAATAAGAACAATATTCATCTGGATGTAAATTGCTGAGCTACTAAAAGCCTATAATAAAAACTGACGGGAAGACAGAAAGCCTATCAAACCTGGCGCCAGAGTCGCCTGCAATATTTTTATTTACATTAATTGCCTTGATCAAAGCGCAAGGTGCTTTGATCTCACAGTGAACTGCATGAGCTAAACATAAAACTCACTCATATTTCAACAAAAAGACATAAAACCTAAGTTGATGGGAAAAAAGTGTGGACAATTTTAACCAAGAATGACAATTGACAACAAATAAATCAAGCCTTTTGACTGTTGAATAAAGAACGACTGGCTTCACTACCGGTCAACAAGTAGCACAAAACAAGGAGTAGATTAATCGACTTCCACTACTACCAGAAACGTTTTTCGTGGCGGACGAATTTGCTTTCCCGCAGCGGGCAAACGCGTCCGCCACCGCGTAAAGGTCACGGTAAATCGTGGCCTTCCTGCGGCGGGCCGCTTTGCCCGCTGCGGTTAATCGATTTACCGCGGCGGGCACATTAGGACGCCCGCCGCGGTAAATCATTAAAAAAACAAAAAAAAACCCAGGATCCCGCCGGCGAGCCCATTCTCAACCCCGCCAGCGAGCCCGTACGTTCCCAGCCCAACCCACCGACGCACCGGCTGGATCCGCCCACCACCGCGGCCAGGGAGCTCCTCCGCACCGGATCCGCCCACCACCGCGGCCAGGGAGATGAAGGAAGAGGGAGAGGGAGGGAAGTGTTGTACCTACCTCCACGCGCCGCGCCGCCGTGGATCCCCGCCGGAGCAGGTGCCGCCGCCATGGATCTGGCCCCAGCCGTCGTGGATCTGGCCCCGGTCACCGTCGTCGTCGTGGACGCCCCAGCCGCCGCCGCCGCGAGGAGGGAGGGGGAAGGCCGCCGTCGTGGATCCGCGCCGTGTCGATCCGCGCCATGGAGAGGGAGGGAGGAAGGCCGCCGCCGTGGTGAGGCCAGATCCGTCGGGGACGCCGTGGTAGACGCCGCCGCCACCTTGCTGTGGCGGTCCTTGCCGTCGGGAGATGCAGGTCGCGCCTCCTCTAGAAGCAGCTCGCCGGCTCGAGGGGAGGGGGCATCCCGCGGCCGCGCGTGGAGGTGCAGCTCGCCGTCAGCCTTCGTGGAGAGCTCACCGGTGCGGCCGCGTCGGAGGGAGCAGGGCAGGCGGCGATGTCCGAGGGAGCAGGGGACGGCACGCCGGTGGGGGCCGTCGCGCCGGGGGCAGGGCCGGCCGCCACGCTGGTGCTGGCCTTTGCGTCAGAGGCAGAGCCACAGCGCCTAAGTATACCTATATATACGTGTAGATGAATATCGGGCCTGATGGGCCTAGTCCTTTTCCGTGGCGGGCTTTTAACGTTGTCCGCCACGGTAAATTGATTTACCGTGGCGGACACCTTAGGATGTCCGCCACGGTAAATAGGGTATTTACCGTGGCGGACATCTTAATATGTCCGCCACGGTAAATCGATTTACCGTGGCGGACACCTTACGATGTCCGCCACGGTAAATAGGGTATTTACCGTGGCGGACATATTAAGATGCCCGCCACGGTAAATCGATTTACCGTGGCGGGCAAAAGTGCTCGCTGCGGTAAATAAAAAATGCCCGCCGCGGTAAATCGTGGGATTTACCGCAGCAGGCAAAAATAGATGCCCGCCACGGAGTGCAAAAGTGCAACGCTGCGCATATTCGTTTGTGTAGTAGTGTTCATCTGTGATTGGTATCTGACTCTGCTCAATCAATAAAGGAAAGTTGAGCATCTATTAGGAAAGTTGAGCATGCGCAACAACAGTAAACCTTCGTCTGCAATACAGCAACAACATCAGCTTTGAGTCCCAAGCAAGTTGGGTACACTAGAGACAGAACCTAACATGAGGGCCACCAACTGAAAGAATTCATATGGATCTACACTAGAAAGAGCAGGAAAATGTCAGCTTTGTACAACTCAGATAACAGAAGAGACATTTCTCAGGAAAAATATCGTTAAAAAGAATCACACTCAAATAATTTTTTTCTTAGAAATGTTTTGAAGCCCAAGACCAGGAGAACATCTCGTGCATTTCCGTAATCAAAGACCCAAAAGTCATCCAGCTCCAACAAAAAGAATTTTTTGTTTGCCAATATTATGCCAGGTGCGCAGCTCCTAATTCATGCATGTTCTTTTAAGAAATTTCTCATGCTTAATGCTAATAAAGCCTCTTGAAATTGTTTGATCTTTATTGCGATGATGATGCTCATACCTTTCCTTGTGCACGTGCACCTTTCAGTTGTGTTGAGACCATGTGAGCTCCAAGAAAAGCTTGGCAACTTATCCCTATTCTCCTTACCTGGATACAAGTGAGATAGATGATCAGTAACGCCCACTGCCTTGTAAAGATAAGAAGCATATTACTCACCCACTGTCCATTTCTCATACATCCACTGTCTGATTTTGATTGAGATTAGCTAAGTTCATTTCGAACAATCAATACAACAAATGATTAACCAAGTTCTCATAGAAACAAACAATTAATTAAGGGGGTGTACCCAGTGCAGAGAGCTCCCGCTCTGTGCGGGGTCTGGGGAAGGGTGTCAGTGGCAAGCCTTACCCTCGCCTGTGCAATGCGAGGAGACTGCGACTCGAACCCAGGACCTTCCGGTCACAGGCGGTAAGACTCTACCGCTTGCACCAAGCCCGCCCTTCAGAAACAAACAATTAATTAAATACACAAATAACTAAACAGTACACATCTTGGCTGCTGGGCACAGGCACTGTGGCTCACTTGGATCCCCCCCCCCCCCCCCCCCCCCCCCCCCCCCTCCTGAAGGCTTTCTCACAAAGATCTGGTGGAAATTCATTGTGCAAGCCAACCAGATTTACCAGAGAAAGCCTTCAAGGGAGAGAGGGACCAAGACGGCCATGCCATTTGTCACTCTTAGCTCTAGGTTTACAGTTCAGACAACATTGGAGTTGTAGGCACAAGGGATGATTGACAGAACTTGGTGAACATTTATATAGTGTTCAGAACCTACTATATATGCATGATGCAGTTAACACACACTATTAAACTAATCTGACCAAGACAGGCAACAACTGAGGTATAATTAAAACAATAAGGTGTTATTGGATTGTAGACAGGTAAGATAAATATAGGCTCAACCACCTAGAAAGAGACCAGATACTTTACCATAGTGGAACTATCTTTTTTAAGACAACTTTTGTCCAATGGTATCTGACTGTGCCTATCAATTGGTCCAACTCATGGTTATGTTTGATTCCCATTTGCTATTTAACCACCATCTTTCATGCTTGATCACCTTGTATCACAAGGCTACAACAAATTAACCAGCTTTGTATCAAGAGAAAGCTAAATGCTCACTTTCCTGTATATATGATGTTCACCAGTCTTTATTCATAGTCTTGACACCTATGCATAAGAAAAATAATAGTACATGCCAGCAGAAGTTCTTGATAAGTTGGGTAGAGCTAACAGTTTAGCCGCATCACAAGGTTCAGTAGCCTCTTTGAAGATGAGTCACAATTTTTACCCGTAAAGCATGCAAGCACTTCCATAATTAATCGAATTGCGAAGGAGTGGATGCGCTGCCCTAATCAAAGTAGCATACTTGGATAGCCATATGAAATGGTTTGGTGCAAGGAACTATCTTTAGTATCTTATAAACCTCACTCGCTACACAAGAATGCAACCACGAGAAATCACATAGCAGATATTCATACACAGTTGAAGATGTTCTGAACCAGGCAATTCAGTTGTCACATCTGCATAAGTTCAACCATAGTCCAGCAGTATTCACCCACAGACAGACTAAATGAAAAATGACAAGAATCACCTATTGGACAGAGATATAGAACATAGATGTCCTAAGTGACCTTTGCTTTAAGGAGTAGCCAATTCGCTTTTCCTAAAGAAGCACTAAGCGAAAGATTTACAAAGGTGTAAATATGGATCATAGTTGGTACAACAAGTAGTTAATTGTCAATGTCAGAATCTCTAGAGGACATCTTTTGCATCCCAGCAATATCACTGATAAGTCAATAGAAGATTTTTGCAGCTACCAAATAATATTTGGCAGCACAGTGACATGAGGAAGCATATGGAAAAATTGAAAACACACCATGACTTGGATTTGCTTTATTATTTAATGAGCAGAAGAAGAATAGCTTGCCAAAACCATAAAATAGTTCAGAAGGAAACAGCACAGATTTGCCACTCTTGGCTATCTAATTCAGTTATATAAGATTTTTAACAAAACAAAGGCATAAAGATACAAATAGTAAAATTCATTTGCAAAATTCAAGGATAAATCTAAAAGCAAAAAATCATTTGGCTAACTCCACGAAGGAAGAATATGGTCGTCATTTAGTAGCATTTAAGTTTGACATTGCCACATCATTACAAACCTACTACTAGCAGACTGCAGATATACTCCTTTGAACTAGTTGGGTGTAGTCTCAATAAGATTCAGTGAATCACAATAAAACTGAGTATGGTTCTTGTCAACCTTTCCAAATTAGCTCCAGTATGCTGTATAACCCCTTCACGTTCTAATCAAATAATTGAGAAGTAATGATATCAAATTTAACAAATCATGAGATGAGAACCCAGAAGAGGTGTCCCTACAACCTGAGGTTCTGATCCTAAATAATCTCTTGGTGCAAACTGCAAAGGGATTCTACATTCTCCGACTTCTGGTTCCACAGTTCATTTGCTACACCACTTAGACTTATATAACATCTAATTCATGGAACTATCATCATCATGAGGTCATCCATGCAATTCCTTCAGCTTCTCTCAATATCTCTCTTCGAAAAGTGTAGCACAGGCGAACAAATATAGCTAATAAATCCCTAAATGGTACTATGTGAATGTAAGAGTCAGTATAAAAAGCACAAGAGCTCACTAGCTAGTTATATGTGTGGGCATAGAGATTTGGCATATGTATGCTTCTTCACAAGTGCAACAAATGAACAACTACAACTAAGAATCAAGTAATAAACAAAAAATATTGCAAATTAAATTCCCCTGAAGTAGACAGAACTACCAAATACCAAACTGTGGACACAAACAAAGCATTGAGATCAGTACAGCAACCCTACAACAATGGTCCAGCCATAGATTGGGCTCCAACGGCCAATCAACAATGCAATTTGTCTGCAGCAGCAGCGACTAGTGCCCTCTCATTTCAACTAAAGATCAGTGTTCCACTTCCACAGAACAATTCTGCCACCATTTTGACTGGCCAAATTCCCCACCCATTCGGCCATTCCAGGGGTTCACATCTCTAACATATACTTGAGTCATTTGAAATATACCTAGTTAATCCAATACATTGCACATATTTCACTCCTGCGCCACGCTCTTGCCAACAACACCCTTCCCCTGCAAATGCTCCATCTCCGCCATTGCCCCAGCAGACGCCACTGTGGGCAATGCATCATAGGAGGATCCATTATGCCTCCTCCCCACACCAGCGCTGCTGTCAACCCCGAACCACCTCGCCACCCCGAGGAGCACCCCGGCCACGACGGCAGCCACGACGACGCAGTGCACGGACAGGGCGAGATCCATGACGGCGACGGCCCTGAGCCTAGCCTCCTCGACGTCGCACCGCGTGGTGGGCGGCGCGGCGCCGCCGGCGTCCAGGAGGCGGTGGCACCCCGCGGGCACGCACGCGTCGACGTAGAGGCTGAGCCCGCTCTGCGCCGCCCAGAGCCCGCCCACGGCGCCCGCGCAGGCGAGCCCCGCCTCGGCGACGAAGTAGGCGCCGGCCGCCGTCGAGCCCCTGGGCGCGGCGGCGGAGAGCGACGAGGCGAGGGAGGCCGCCGCCGCAGCGAGGAGGAGGAGGCGCGCGACGGCGAGCGCGTGCGCCTGGAGGTCCGAGGCCGGGAACGAGGCGGCGAGGAGGTCGGCCGCGCGCGCGAGCAGGAGGAGCGGCAGGGAGAGGAGGAGCGGGCGGAGGAGGAGGAGCGGGAGGTGGGGAGGGAGGAAGGGGAGCGGGAGGAGCGGGAGCAGCGGAGGGAGGAGGAGGAGCGGCACCAGGGACGTGGAGGCGAGCGGGAGGAAGGCGAAGGGGAGCGCGAGGAGCGGCGGGAGGAGGCGGACGAGCGGGTGGCGGAGCAGGCGGATGAGGCGGTGGTGGAGGGAGGAGGGCGAGAGGTGGGAGACGGCGGCAACGACGAGGTGGGAGAGGGAGGCGGCGAGGAGGGCGAAAGAGAGGGCGAGGTGGCACGCGAGCAGCAGCGCCTCCGCCATTGGGGTCAGTTGGAGCACGGCCGGGGTTCCGAGGAGGAGGAGCGATCGATGCCGGAGTTTTTGGGCAGGGTAGCGGAGGAGGGAGCAGGGAACAGGGCGGCGAGAAATGCGGCGGGGGCGCGGTAGCCGTGCCCGCGAGGACGGTGGAGAGGGGCACCGGTTGCCGCCGGTATTCGGTCGTCCCGGCATGGACACGGTTTTCTCCGGAAGCACACACTAACTTGAACTTGCGAGTTTGCGTGTCAGACTGGGCATTCTGTTTAAACCGAAAATTCGGTTTGGTTTGTTCGGTGTCAGTAAACTTCGGTTTCCAGCGATGAACACCCGATCGGTTATTTCAAAAATACAAAATCGATGAGTTCGGATTCAGTTTTCTAATTCGGCTTTTTGGTTTAAACCGAGATGACCGAAGTCTTCCTGCTGACCTGCTCCGCTCCTCGCTGATCTCACTCGAAGTCGCTCCTGCGCCGCTCCTGCCGCCGCGGGCACGGCCGTGCAACTCCTTTCCCTGCTCGCCGCGCCGCTCGCCAGCTCCGGTGCTCGCAGCCGCCACTCGCTTGCTCCGGCACAAGGTGCTCGTAGCCACTGCACACCCGCTTCGGCGTAGGGCGCTCGCAGCCGCTACGAGCGCCTACGCAATTCGGTGCTCCACTCGGGCGCTCGCAACTCGTCGGCGAGTCGCACCTAGCCGCCCATGTCGCTCCCCGCTCGCCCGCTCGGGTGTCCGTCTCGTCGCGTCATCTCGCGTGGGGGCGGGGCCGAAGCGGTGGTTTGGTGGAGTGGCCGAGTGGGCCTGCTAATTGGGCTGAGGTGGGCTGCTGAGAGGACGAGGAGAGGGACACGGGCTGCTGAGAGGTAAGAGTTGACGAATATTCGGTGTTCTCGGTTTACGGTTCAGTTTTACATAGAAACCGAACACCGAGCCGATGACCGATGTTTCTAAAACCAAAAACCGAAGCCAAACCGAACTATCGACTATTCGGTTCGGTGTTCGGTTTTTGGTGAAAAAGCGCCTAGGGTGATTTGCGTGAACGTGCGCATGAATGAACGGGTCTCAAATTCTCACCTACAGGCTGCCAGAGTGGATCTACAATTGTAAAGCATTAACAGTATTGCTGCCAAAGCATTGGAGTACAAAGCCATTCAACAAATTCAAAAACGTTTATGGCCTATTTGGATCAAACTATCTGGCTTAGAATTCCATATTCCACAGCATTTCAAATCTTAATTACACACCTACGTCAAATTGAAAGGGTAAGAAATAGAAAGAGCGATTTGTCGCCACACCTTCCGCTCATCTCTCCGGAGTCTGGACCCAAAAAAAAAACCTCCATACTGATAGAAACACTTTAATTAAGATCTAAAACGTAATGTGATTCTTGACTCTTAAAATAATATTCAATTACAAGAAAACATATAGGCCTTTAGAGTTTTCTTGAATCACCTAGATTAGTCATTAGTCCCAACTCAGTCAAGTAAAGTTTAGTCCTATATTTTGAATACGTAAACTATTGAAATCGACTGAAGGTAAATTAGACTGGACCAAATAGTAGTCACCTTTTAATTTACCCATTTAGATGGCCTAGGACTAAACTTTAGGTGATTACAGAGTTTAGTACAGTGATCCAAGCAGATCCTTAGACATGCTTTGCAATGAATTTCATTTGCACCATTTTGTACATTTGGACAGAAGTGTTGCTTAAATGAAGACCGAGACCCCACGATTTGATTTCACATCGGATATTCAGATGTCATTTTCAATTCACGTTTTCGTGAACTTATCAAGCAGGATGTTTCTTCTAACATATCAGTGCTTTCCTGAGATATTATTACTTTTTTTCTGTCTTCAGCTAAACTATGCTAAGCTTCAAATGTTAAAGCACAAATCTTAAACTGTTACACAACTTAGTTGTACAAAACCAATACATCAAGTTTCACATAACTACTTTGACCAAATGAGTTGATCAATAATTGGCATGTACCATAGAACTACTTTGGCACTTGTTACCACAAAGCTACAATTTTCTTGCAAAAAAATACCAACTATTTAGGGACCAGGTTCTGTGGTCCAAGTGCCAAAAGGCCCAAAATAGTAGTTTTGTGATACGTGTCAAATATTATGGATCTGCGTGTATTATGTAAAAAACTGGTAGTTCCGTGAAATTTTGTCAACTAATATGGTCGCTGTCAGTTTGTCACAATCTGTTTGAATAGGCATTTACAACAAATATTAACTCACAGACTAAATGGCCCCAAATTTCCTAATGATTTTTGTCAGACAAATGGTGTATGGTTAACGCCATCCCTAGTTCCCTACCTACCATTTTATCGAGCAATATTTCTATAGTTCATGTCAAAAATCCTAGAAGAATTTTTAACGTATCTATTGTCAGGTATTCTGAACTAGTTCTCTGAGCTTCCTGATTTCATGTTTCATACTTGCATTGCACCTGAATTTAGCGATTATGCATCAGGCAATCATCCCGTCAGCGAATGTAGAAAACTGCAATATGTGGCTTTGTGTTGAGCATTCTCCTGAAAGAATTGGCAGGACGACAACCAATAAAGAAGATAGTGTGAGAAGGATTTATTGAAGAACTGCAAAAAAGGGAACTTTGGGGCTCAAGATAATACCAGTTTGTGTATAGGACTAAAGTATGCTCGTTATGTTGACAATTTTGACAGACCTTTTCCTAAATCAATAGTGCATATGGGCTTGCTTTGGCCTGCCAGAGCCTGACTGCCAATACCAACATAATGAAGAGCCATCCTTCGCAGATGAATCAAATAGCCAAGACTGCTTTCTCGGACAGACCATTCTCTTCAAGCATGGATAAATTGTCCCCTTTCATGGTGGCGGCAAAAGCCTTCAGTTCTTATGAAATAATAATAATCTAGTACTTCACAAGGGCTGGTATTACAGTATAGCAGTCTGATAAGTAATGGAAAAGCCAGTTCAGAAGTAGGGTATCTGGCAAGCTCACGAGGAGTTCAGCCTGTCGAAAAGAGTACAATTGTAAGAAAGGCGACACATGGAAATATTTTTTTCTTGAACACAAGAGAGATGTGCGTCCAGGCACATGGTTTATGGTTAATAGAAGGATTTGCACTAAGCCACTAAACCACTAACCACTTGGCTGTGCACGAACACTAAAGATCACATTAATTTATGCTATATAGATAATAAAGAAGGTCATGTACTTTAAGAATATTGTTTGATTGGATTTTGGGCATAATGTTAGTCGCTGAATTCTCACTCTTGGAAGTAGCAGAATTCTTACTCTCATCGAGAGAGGATGACACTAGGAGTTGGGACAATTTTCTGATTTATTTCTCAATGCCATACCAATCCGAGGGGTTGGGGATACATATTTATAGGCTGCTAGCCAGCCAAGCATATGCCAAGATGCTAGTCTAAGATGCTGTCCTAGATGCTAAGATGCTGTCCTCTAGATGCTAGTCTAAGATGTTGTCCTAGATGCTGTCCTCTAGTCTAAGATGCTGTCCTATGCTGTCCTAAAAACACAAAGACCACAACAACCCCATAAAAACCACAACAGCCCCACAAAGACCACAGCAGCCAGACTTATCCATCACATAAAACCTACAAGATCCCAAATTTAATCCTATCCATCACAACTAAAATACTGCTTTGCTTATAGTATTTCAAAATCATTACTAGGACTGATTTTCCTCAGTTTCATCTGCTCCAGGAAATTGCATACTGGGGAACATGGACCCTTACCTTAATTTCCTTTCCAGCAAATGATAGGGAATTCCGATGTGTTTCAGAAGTCATTGCTTCTGTCATGAGCCTAAATACCTTCTTGTTCATGTTTGTTTTCATGAATATCATCTTGCCAGATGGATATATCCGACTGATACCAAGATCTGCAGCCATCCGTCTTACATAGAGCTTTTTCAGTAGTAACTGCAAGAGAAAGCACATAACACAACAAAGTAAGCCACTAAACTGAAATCATGAGCCCTGATCATAGCACAAAGAAGAACCTCCATATCACGGGGCTCCTTTCCGTATCGTCGACGGAGGTCTTCTGTAAACTGTATCAAGGTCCATAGGTCTTTCTCTGCAGCTTTTGCCGCTTCATTGAGCAACTCAACAGGATTTTCCAGATAACTTATGTATTCAGAGGGGAGACGTGGAGAAATGTTTATATCCAGCTGCCCCAAGAAAAAATTCACTCAAACAATGCTCGTACAAAATTGCAAAATATCATTATGTAATGCTTGCATTAGAAAGCTATGCAACTCAAATTGAGAAGTATTTTCAGGTTCACCTGAACATCTTTGTACGGAACGGGAACAAGGCAAAACTGATCAACCTGAAAGAGTTAGAGTAATCCTATCAGAATTATCATGGGCAATAGCATGTCATGCAGAGCTTATAGATAGAACTTAGCTAAGAAATTACTCAATTGCTTTTATAAAGGAAAGCAATCATCCCCAATAGTTGTACTGTTGGAAACTGAAATAGCAAAATACAAATATTCTTAGCTATCCTTTCAGTAATCTGAAGGACTAGCCAAACTGCTTTAACTATCCTTCAAGTAATCTGAAGATTCTAAATACAATAATGTGCACCCGTGATGAATCAAGCAAAGAATAGACTGTCTTGCAAAGGGGAGGACATGATAAGGACACTTGTACACAAGCTAGTAGTTCAGAACAGGAATTATCTTCTCGGCCATGTAAGATGCGTCTCACAATTCTGAGAAGCAGTTAGCTCTACTGATGCAAATTTGCAAATGTGTAGCAGATGATTAGATGAATTATTAGTGAAGTTTGTCATATCTGACTTCAGTGTTACCAATGTGGTAAGAGAAACCTTTCAGAAGTTGGTAGCCAGGTAGATGTTTCTACCTTCTCTCTCCCAAAAAAGCTCAATTACAAGTGCATTTGCACCACCATATTGTATCAGTAACACTATTTGTAAGAAAGAAATTTCTTATGCAGCAGATTTAATAGCTTAAGGCTCACCATAATATTAGATAACCAATGCCATGATTATTAAGTAGAAAACAAAATGAGAAGAAATCATTAGTAAATGTGTCCGAATGAGTGAAGATACCTTTGACAAGCTATCAAAAAGCATATCAAAGAATAGATCAATGCCAACATTTGCAACATCTCCAGACTGTTGATCACCAAACAAGCTTCCAAATCCCCTGATACCCATATCCTTCTCTGCAACATGGAAACCTTGTCCAAGCTCTGAATGCTCCTCAATAGCTCCAAGTCTATCCTGTAGACGAAAATGTTAAATGACAAATGTAGTAGTCCATGATCTGCTGGGTATACATGAACTCTTTTGAAGTTTATTTATGCATGATTCTGTCAACCATAAACCTCCTCCTTGTAGAGTCTGCCAAACACATAGTTCTCCCCCTGGCGTCCTCTTTATTTCTTAGCCTTAAGTCTCTATAAAATGTACTCTGTATCCAATCTCTCAATTAGGAATAACAACAGATGCAATTCTCATCTGCTCTCACCAACTAAATAGCCTGTCTCTATCTTAATGACATCACATCTTGCCTAAGCGGCTGCAAGAGGGGTTGTCACAGACTCACAGTGTCAGGATTCTACCGATTGTGAGAGTAGGTCTCATCTACAAAAATGCCCAAACAGCTAATAAGGTAGTACCACCTGTACTGTGAATTGGCCTTAGTAAAATACAAGTAACAAGCACAAACTATCTTGACATAATCAAAAGTCAGATTCTGTTTCTTATTGGGACTTCAACATCTTGTACAACATCCCCAAATATGCTTTCAGCATCACATACAGTAAAACAGTATGAGACAAAATAAATTAAATGATGGATACCAATAACAAACTATAAGGTGTACTGTAGAGCTCACCGTTGCAACTCTCGAGAGCAAAGACTTATCAGTGTAGAAAAGGTATGCGAAGCCTTCTCTACCTGATCTTCCTACTCTTCCTCGTAACTGAAGCAAAGGCAAAACAATGAACTTGAAATTTAGAGAGTAGATACATGCATCTTATATTCTTATTAGAATATTTGTCAATTGAGCATGACTTAGAAATTAATGAATTAATCATATGCATTAAAAAATTCTACTAACAAGGCAAAGAAAAAACATACAAGGAAATAAAAGCTACCTGATACAGCTGGGCAAGTCCATATAGTTCAGCAAACTGGACAATCATTGTATTGGCATTTGCAATATCTATTCCACTTTCAATGATATGTGTGCAGACAAGAATTTTGACTTCCCCGCTAGCAAAATCCTCCATAGCAAGTTGTATGTTCTTTGACATTTTCTGTAGGAAATAAATTTTAACAAATAAGATTAGTCAATGAGGTTAATGCTTCATTCATCTATGCAACTGGAATATAAACACATTTACAGGCAATATTTAATAATTTAAGATAATGACTTCAAAAAAGTTGGCATGTTATGCTGAAGTAAATGAATTAAGCATAAAATGATATGAACTATAGGAGCAGACAGAATCTCCACTTGAATTAATTTGGACAATAAGCAACCACACAGGTAATGGTGGGCCCAAGAATTTTCAGAAAAACGTACGATTTAATGGGCTAAGCAATGAATTAGACCTTATCTCCTTATATGTGGGCTACTTAATAATTGGACCTAATAGACACGAACTGCGAGGAGCCCAGGTGGAGACCCACGGTCACCAGGCCTTGGATCCGCCAGTGACACAGGGTTTGTGCCCACAGTGGAATATGTTAAATCAAATAGTAGGAAATTCTCATTTGCATCTTGGTTT
This sequence comes from Miscanthus floridulus, assembly GCF_019320115.1. Classification (NCBI taxonomy): domain Eukaryota; kingdom Viridiplantae; phylum Streptophyta; class Magnoliopsida; order Poales; family Poaceae; genus Miscanthus; species Miscanthus floridulus. The sequence continues at coordinate 46,669,943 of NC_089589.1, forward strand.
TTAATACAACACAAGATACGCAAATATAGATAATGTCTACTGAGAACTAAGGAGTTACAAAATGGCACAGTGAAATGGATGCCCAACTTCTTGAACAACTTAGTCAACCTACCTTTCCATGAGCAACAGCAATTGGTACATCAGGCAGAGAGTCCTTGAGAAACTGCAACACATCGTCTATTGCTGTTGAATGATGAATTAAATATGAGACATGCATATGTGTTTTAAAATGTAATAGTGCATTGTTTATCCAAAAGGACCATATAGAGACAAATCATATGCGTAGTTGTAAGACTAGACTTCTAGCGATTCAGCTGAAACGGCTAACCAAGCGTCAGGTTCATACTGTTCAACCATTCAAATGAGATATTTATTAAACAGGCTAACTAGTAAATACAATTTAACCAAGCCAGATTTGTAGCCAGAATTTATCTTGATAACAGCATAATTCAGTGAATTTAGCTAGGCTTAGTCTTGGTCAGGTCGCTTTGACATGTGTCATCGGCGATCTATGTAACCTTGTCAACGGAATACGTTTTGGTGTGGGTTGGTGTGTGTTCGTGTGTATGTGTGTGTAGTAAAGGTTCTCACCCCTTGTTCTTAATACAAAGAAACGCAGCTCTCCAGAGTTTCCGAGAAGGAAAAAAAAAAGAATTTAGCTCAAGCAGGTCAAATGTTTACAGAACAAGCTTAAAGAAAAGTAAACTGAATTATTAAGAAACATACTTCGTGCATCATGAGGATCTATCATGAAAAAAAATCATATGAAGCTAACAGAATTGTGACCTTTTATTCGAGGCACAACATAAAAGACTTGACCACCACGTTGCAGCTCAAACTTGATAGCTGATAGGGCCCTTTCTTTACTAAATGCTGACACATGTCTTTACAGCAACTCTTTCAGGAGGTGGTGTAGACATCAAACTGGAAGTAGAAATACACTTCAATAAGAAAAACAGAAAATAAAGTATACAAGTTGAATGCAACTAAAGTGTTTACATTATGGAGAACCATGCAAGCATAAAAACTACTAGTCTACTATAGGATAATGTTAAGTGTATATCAAGGCCCATCCTATAGGCCCATATAGCCCATGTGGCTCTCTATATATATATGGCCATCTCCACTAATTGAGATATCTTCTGTCATTTCTAAGGTTAGTAACATGGTACCAGAGCCATGGATTAGGGCTGGGATTAGAGCTAATCAAATTTTTAATCCCCCCATGATCCAATCCCTATCAGGCCGCCGTTGCGGTCGTCTTTCATAATCACGGTCTGTCGCTCCGCGCCGTCCGCGCGGCCCGTGCGACCGTCGCCGCACCGTACCTACGCTCCCGTCCGCCTGTGACGTTCGCGCCCGTGCGCGGTGCGCCCATGAAGTCCCGCGGCCGTCCGCCAGCGAAGTCCGCGCGGTCCGCACGGTCGTCTGCCCGCGAAGTCCGCGCGGTCCGCACGGTCGTCCGCCTCTTCTGCGCACTCGTCCGCGTCCCATCCGACGCGCCGTCTGCGCGCATCACGTCGTCCGCTTCGTCTCTGTGGAATCAACGTCCGGGCCTGCACATCTGCACGGCTCTTCCTCGGCCCGCCTGCTGCTGCACATCGTCCGATCTCCTCCAGATAGCACAGCAGAGGAAACAGAGGACTTCTGCTTCTGCAACGGTGGTGACTGATCCCTGCTTTAGTCTCCCTATTGGTTCGCTGTCAGTCTCCCTGTTGGTTAGCGGTCAGTATCCTTTCCAACCATGTCAACATCACAAATCAATGCCATTGTTATCAACATCACTTTAGATGGTCAGAACTATCCAGAGTGGGCTTTTTGTGTTGAGACTGCATTAAGGGGTGTTGGTTTTTATTTTCATCTGACTGATGATCCGCCTGCTCGTAACCCTGATGGTAGTAATGCTGCTGCTATTAAAACCTGGGAAATCAATGATGGAAAAGTGATGGCAGCCATAGTCAATAGTGTTAAGCAAACTATGATCATGAGTCTTCGTAAGTTTAAAAGAGCGAAGCCCATGTGGTCTTATTTGAAGCAACGATATGTTCAAGATAGTGGTGCTCTTCAGCATACTCTTATGCAACAACTTCATGTCATTGAACAGAAAGATATGTCCATTGATGAGTACTACTCCGCTTTTGATCGTTTGATGGGTTCTTTGATCTCCATGGTACCTCAATGCACAGCTACAGAGAATTGTACAACACTTACTTTCATTGAGCAGTTCCTTACATACAGATTTGTTATGGGAGTTTGGGCAGAATATGATTCCATTCGCACTCGATCGCTTCACAATTCCTCTAATCTCACTATGGCACAGGCCTTGGCTGATTTACTTGCAAAAGAAACACGTCTTCAGTCCCTGTCTGCTTCTTCTGTGTCTGTGCCTCATAGTGTGTTGGCAGCCTCGTAGAGGTCTGGTGCACCAAAAGGCACCTCTTCAGAGCCTTGCAAGCATTGTGGCAGGACTGGTCATCCTCCAGAAAATTGTTTTGTCCAGCACCCACAGAAATTGGCTGAGTTTCGTGCCCGTCGTGCTGCCCGTGGTCGTGGTACGGGCTCCACTTCTAGAGGTTCAGTCTCTATTGCTGCAGCCTCACCTGTCAGTGCTTCCTCGACGTCTTGGGTTCTTGATTCAGGCGCTTCTTTCCATGTGACATCTGATCAGTCCCACTTGGCTGCTTGCAAGTCAGTCGCGGATGGTGCTTCTGTTCAGACTGCCGATGGTACATCCTGTCACATCACTCACCAGGGTTCTCTTTGCAATTCTCATTTTTCTATACCTGATGTTTCTCTTGTACCTTAGTTGAACATGAATCTTCTATCAGTAGGCCAAATTACTGATCAAAATTGCTTTGTTGGATTTGATGACTCATCTTGTTTCATTCAGGATCGTCGAAGCGGGACTGTGATTGGGACTGGCCATCGCCGTAAAGGTGCTCCTAGCCTCTACGTTTTGGACACCTTGCGCCTTCCTTCTTCAGCCACATCCACGTCTCGTGTGTCATCTGCTGCATCTTCATCCACCTCGTCCTTCGCCAAGTGGCATCACCGTCTTGGTCATTTATGTGGGTCCCGTTTGTCAACATTAATAAATAAAGGTTGTCTAGGTCATGCATCTGTCGAATCTAGTTTCCATTGTAAAGGTTGCAAGCTTGGAAAGCAAATACAGCTTCCATATTCATCTAGTGTTTCACATTCTGCTAGGCCTTTTGATCTTATTCATTCAGATGTATGGGGTCCCGCACCTTTTGCTACAAAGGGTGGTCATAAATATTATGTTATTTTCATTGATGATCATTCCCGTTATACTTGGATTTATTTCATGAAACATCGCTCTCAACTGTGCTCTATTTATCAATCTTTTGCGCGCATGGTTCACACTCAGTTCTCTACTCCTATCAGAGTTTTTCGTTCTGACTCTAGTGATGAGTATTTATCTGATATTTTCCGCCGTTTTTTGACCTCCGAGGGCACCCTTGCTCAGCTCTCTTGTCCTGGCGCACATGCTCAAAATGGTGTTGCTGAACGCAAACACCGCCATCTCATAGAAACTGCCAGAACACTTCTCATTTCCTCATTTGTTCCATCACATTTTTGGGGCGAAGCTATTTCTACTGCTGTCTATCTCATCAATAGACAGCCCTCATCCAAACTGTTTGGCAAATGTCCTGGTGAATTACTTTTTGGTACTCCTCCAAACTATGATCATCTCCGAGTCTTCGGATGTACATGCTATGTTTTGCTTCCCCCTCGTGAGCGGACCAAGTTGACAGCTCAAACTGTTGAGTGTGTCTTTCTGGGGTATAGTCCTGAGCATAAGGGTTATCGGTGTTATGATCCTACCTCTCGTCGTATACGTATCTCCCGTGATGTGAATTTTGTTGAGGATCGCCCTTTCTTTTACAACCCATCTACTAAACCTTCATATTCCCCCACTGAGTCCACCTCCTTTCTTTGTTTTCCTACTAATTCATCTGGAGGTGATGTTCCTGCACCATCCTCCTCCATTCCACCTCATGTGATATCTACACATGAGAGTTCTCCACCTCCACCTCCACCTCCACCTCCATCTAAACCACCCATTAAACATGTCTTCACTCGTCGTCCCAAAGGTCCCACTGCTCCTTCATCTACCTCTACCACCCTGACCAGTCCTGACGATCCCGTTGCTAATGTTTCTAATGTTGCTAATGAGTCACAAGCTTTATCTGATGAGTTACAGGTTGGTCCAAGATATAATCTTCGGGACCGTAGTACTATTGGGCCTGCTGACAAGTATGGTTTTCCATCTGTGAATGCTGTTGTTGATGAACCCTCCACGTATCAAGAAGCTTCCAGCATCCCTGAATGGCAGCTTGCAATGTGTGAGGAGCTTGCTGCCCTTGATCGTCAAGGGACCTGGGATCTTGTTCCATTACCATCACATACAGTGCCAATCACATCTAAGTGGGTGTTCAAGATTAAGAGAAAATCTGATGGTTCTATAGAGAGATATAAAGCTTGACTTGTTGCAAGAGGTTTTCAGCAGGCACAAGGCCGTGATTATGATGAGACATTTGCACCCGTTGCTCATATGACTACCGTTCGTACTCTGATTGCAGTGGCTGCCACTTCAAACTGGGCTATCTCTCAGATGGATGTTAAGAATGCCTTTCTTCATGGTGACTTGAATGAAGAAGTTTACATGCAGCCACCTCCAGGTGTTGATGCTCCCTTAGGATATGTTTGTCGTCTTCGTCGTGCCCTATATGGTCTCAAACAGGCTCCTCGTGCTTGGTTTGAGAGATTTGTTTCTGTGATACGAACTGCTGGTTTTTCAGCTAGTGCTCATGATCCTGCTCTATTTATTCACCTCTCTCCACGTGGGCGTACTTTGCTCCTTCTATATGTTGATGACATTTTAATTACTGGAGATGATGTGGAACATATTTCCCATGTGAAGAAGCAACTTGGTGTGCAATTTCAAATGTCTGATTTGGGTCCTCTTCGTTATTTCTTGGGTATTGAGATTTCACATTCTGCCAATGGCTATTACCTCTCTCAATCAAAATACATACATGACCTTATTGTTCGTTCGGGCATTATTGATAATCGCACGGCTGCCACACCTATGGATATGCACTTGCAACTTCGTGCTACTGATGGAACGCCTCTTCAGGATCCTTCTCGCTATCGGCATCTTGTGGGCAGCCTTGTTTATCTTACTGTTACTCGACCTGACATTGCTCATGCTGTTCACATTCTAAGTCAGTTTGTGAGTGCTCCTACTTCTGTTCATTTTGGCCATTTGCTGCGTGTGCTACGTTATTTAAGGGGGACATCATCTCGATGCTTGTTTTATGCTTGCGATAGTCCACTTCAGCTTCATGCTTATTCAGACTCCACTTGGGCAAGTGACCCCATGGATCGCCGCTCTATCCCAGGCTATTGCATTCTTCTTGGTTCTTCTCCTCTTGCATGGAAGTCCAAGAAACAAGCTGCTGTCTCTCGCTCTAGTACCGAAGCAGAACTTCGAGCACTGGCTACTACCACTGCAGAGATTGTATGGCTTCGATGGTTACTCGCTGATTTTGGTATATCTTGTGATGCACCCACACCTCTTTTGTGCGATAACACTGGAGCCATACAAATTGCCAATGACCCTGTCAAACATGAGCTTACTAAGCATATTGGTGTTGATGCCTTTTTCACTCGTTCTCACTGTCATCAGAAGACAATTGATCTTCAGTATGTACCCTCTGAGCTGCAACTGGCTGATTTTTTCACGAAAGCCCAAACTCGAGAGCAACATCGGCTTCATTTGATCAAACTCAATGCTTCAGATCCTCCGCTTCCACCTTGAGTTTGAAGGGGGGTGTTAAGTGTATATCAAGGCCCATCCTATAGGCCCATATAGCCCATGTGGCTCTCTATATATATATGGCCATCTCCACTAATTGAGATATCTTCTGTCATTTCTAAGGTTAGTAACAGATAACACTAATTTGTCAAGCATATAATCTACCTGCACCACAGTAGCATTAATTGTTTATTAATCTTTTGCAAGCTATAATAGTCCATTCGTCCATGGAATCTAATATGGCAAAAGAAAATCCATAGATGGTAGAGGTTTCTTATTTTGAGCAATAAGGTCGAAGTGCTAGCTATTACTCATATTTTGAACAAGTGCAAATAAAATACAGTAATATCATTAAACCACGTCCTTTATATTTTTATGTTGTTATTAACAACAGATGGATGTCACTCTAGTGAGCAGTACCAGCAGAGTGGTACAGACTAAATAGAGCAAAACTAGAGCAGATAGCATGTAATATCCAAGAAGCTGAATTTCGTGTTGGCGTCTAGTGATAACAGTTTTTTTTTCTTTTTCTCCTATTAATATAATTTCTAACAGTGGGGGACTCCCCTGCTGTATTTCCCGTTCAAAAAAAACGTCTAGTGGTAGTCATTAGCTGATAATGGTCTTAAAGTAGTGGTAGCGATTACCATCACGTTCCGCAATAAATCATCTATATTTAAATTCTAGATGACACAATATCTTATCTCAACAAGATAGACGAGGTACAAAAGAACATGCTACTGTAACCACACCTTACCTTGCATCACGGAAACCAGTCAAAGCCACATACAGAGTACGTGGAATGGGTGTTGCAGAAAGTGTAAGAACATCAATCGAAGACTTGTATGAGGCAATCTTCTCCTTTTGTTGAACACCAAACTTCTGTAAATATTTTAAACGGAGTGTATGAAGATATATGCATAAAAAGAAAATATATATATATATATGATAACTTTTGATTTGACTCGAACTTTCTTGCAAGATGCCAATCACAGCATTAAGCTATGACAACTTAACATAGTAGACTTTGAAAAGAATGGAACTAATGTAGCTTTCAAAATTCTATTCTTCTCTAGGCACTTGCCCTTCACCCACACCACCACCAGACTAGAACAGCAATTACACACACACAAATGACAACAAAAGAAGACAGATAATTTCAAGGATTGAAAAAGAAAATGTAGCAAGATTCACAGAGGTACTTGTTCTTCATCCACCACTAGGAGACCAAGATTGCTATAGACCATCCTTTCCGTAAGAAGAGCATGAGTGCCAACAATGATGTGCAAATCTCCATTCTTAATCTTTGTTATTAGCTCATCTTTCTCCTCTTTGCTCTACAAAGAAGAGATCACCATGTTATACAGTGCAATTGATAGAGTTGATATGTTAAGTAAATTAATTTCAATATGTAATAACTTTTTGATAGCTGGGCGTCAGCAAGGCTGAAACACACTTGACATCAACACAACTCTATATACATTCCAAAAGTTATAAAATCACTAAAGAAAGGAAGGATGAATAAAATATTCTTCTTTAAAACAAGTTTGTACAATAATCTGACAACTAATAACATTAAGTTGCAAGACAGTACTGCCACAGCCATGCAACCCATTACATATCTTATCTTTGCAAATGATACAAGTCATATATATAAGGATTCTTTTCATGCTAAATGTTAGGCTATTAAGAATCAGGAGATCAGGGTGCAACATTTCTTAGGGTCAAGAATTAAATACAAACATAGATTGTTCCGAAAGAAAGGGGGAAATATGAAATGTGTTGCATTGTGGGCTAAACTGCGTTCAAGAAAAATTGTAGGCTAAATTAACTTCTGCCACGGCATACCTGAGCACCACTAAATATGGCGACCTTTATCTCTGGATAGTTCGCAAAACGCTCAGTCATTACATCATAATGTTGCTTGGCAAGTATTATTGTTGGAGCAAGAACCATAGCTTGAAATCCTGCAGACACAACAATGAATATAGCGCGCATTGCGACTTCTGTTTTGCCAAAGCCCACATCTCCACAGATTAATCTATCCATTGGTGTTTCCCTTTCTGTCAGATCTTTCTCAACATCTATAAAGGCCTGTCATCAGAATGAGCACCATTTCAGCCAGCATTCAAGTTTATTTAGAATGTATTGTACTGTGGACCATATAATGTTTTGTAGTGTGTGTACATGCAACAGAATCCTGAATTTCGGATCTTCCGGGCAGTTTTTCAAGTTAATAGGACTGGGATAGAAGAATCCTGGGGAGAAGTACAGTGATCAGAATGAGTTGGTTCTATCTCTTTTAGATCCCACACAGATCCGCATCTGAAGAGCTCTACAATTACTCCCTCCATTCCAAATTATAAGACGTTTTGGCTTTTCTAGATGCATTGATTTTACTATGTATCTAGACATAAGTGTATATCTAGATACGTAGCAAAATTTATGTATCTAGAAATGCCAAAATGTCATAATTTGGAACAGAGGAAGTAGAATTCTAGGATATAGCAAGTGAGACCCTCAACTCTGACAACAAGAACTAACAGAGCAAACAGAGCAGTAGTGCATACCATAGATTATGCCATACAAAGTGGATCATCTCTGAGCTAGTCACGCAATGAGTCTCACAGGTATGGAAAGCAAGTATAAAGGGAACTGAAAGACTTCTAAGCCCAGACCATATAATGCCAGTAGATGTGTGTCATATGCAAGGAAACAATCTAACTGCGTATTAATGGGGCATGAAGAGATTTCATGTACAATTGCCATACATTTCACCCTTGGTCTATGCATCCACCAGGAAGGAGACAGTTTTTGCTCAGAAAATACTATGCGATGTTGAACTGGATCTAAAATAGTACATACACACATCGCAGCAGCTATCAGGGTGTAACTCTGTCTATCAATCTATCATGCATGTCAGTGAGAGGGTAATTGCAATATTTCTATTTGTATCAACAACAACAACAACAACAAAGCCTTTAAGTCCCAAACAAGTTGGGGTAGGCTAGAGTTGAAACCCAGCAGAAGCAATATTTCTATTTGTATACATCTTCAAAAACATAAGGGATGTGAGTAGCATCTTTTTATTTTAGAAGAAAAAACTATGGTAGTTCATTCAAGTTGACCTGGCATTGGTCCGGAGTAGGCTCATAAGGAAATTCAGTGGCAAAGTCATCCATGGATGCCGGCTTTGGGTACGGAGGTCTTCCCAACCTCAACCTTTGCAAATACAATTCCATCAGGTTGACAACCATCTTCTGAACAGCAAGCTTCCCTTTCAGCCTCCGCTTCTCCCAGGTGGAAGGATCATTCAGTTTGCTCAAATTCCGTGGCCTTGTCTTCTCGTGAGGCCTGCAAAAGAGATCAATCTGAATAAATGGTTAACGTGAAATTTTAATTTCCAGTTGAGATCGAGATAATGGCTCATATAATAAGTCATAACATAGCATGCAAAATTGAAGCGAATGTGTTCGTTGCCACCAATCGAAATAGCAAATCCGCATCCATCACGAAAGTGACAGTTTCAAATTTTGGTTCCTAGGACAAATCAGGATTTCCAATTGGAGCACAGTGATTGAAGGAGCGCAATTTCATTTTTCCAATTGGAATGGTTGCAAAGCACAGAAGCCGTGTATGCAGAGATAGTGGGTGGGTGAGGACTGAGGGCCAAGGAGGAGGCCATACAGGTTGTATCTGTAGAGCATGCGCGCGGCCTGGTCGACGGCGAGCTTGGCCATGCCGTCAGCGTACTGAATGAAGACGTAGTCGACGCCGTCCTCGGAGCTGATGCAGGCGAACTTCCCGACGCCGACCTTCTTGTGCACGACGTACTCGCCGGGCTCCAGCTCCCGCGGGTCCACCCGATGCCCCAGCGAGCTCCCCGCCGCCACCCCCTTCCTCGCTCGCTCCTCGTCGCCGTCGTCGCTCTCGGCTACCTCCCGGCGGAGCTGGCGCAGGCCGAGCCGCTGCTGGTCGCGGATCATGCGGAGGTACGCTTCGGCCTGGGCCGGGTCGACGGGGGAGGAGGACGAGGACGAGGCGGCGGAGGAGGAGGCTTCGCGGCGGCGGGCGATGGCGCGGAGGCGGTAGTTGAGCTGCGAGATGTCGTCGGGGGCGACGGAGGCCGCGGCTGCCGCCGTGGCCGTGGCCGCGGGCGCGGGCACCCTCGCGAGGCGGAGGCTGCGGGGTCGGAGGCGGACGCGGAGGACCAGTGCTGGCGGGTGGTGGTGGAAGAGGATGAGAGGCTGGGGAGCCGCCGCCGGCGGGGTGTGAGGCGGTGGGGCGGCCATGGAGGGACGGGGACGCCGAGGCTACGGGGAGGCCCGGGGCATTGGAAGGGGAAGGAGGGGTTTAAGCCGAGGGGTTGTGTGGATACTGGATAGTGGACGACGGGCAACGGATAATTCTTGGGGGTTTGCGTGGACCGGTTGCACGGGCAGGGGAGATATTTGCCGAAATTTGGCTGCTGCCTGCTGGTATGGATTTTTTTTATTTTTAATATATTTTTAAACTAATTTTAAAACTAACACTGTTTAAAAAAAAGTTCAAATTTAACACTCTTGGCCGCGCCTATTCGCACGACGCGGCGATTTAACGCTGCCATGCCATGCACGGGGGCGCGGCGAGTCTGCCCACGTAGCAGCGATTAGGGCCCCTGACCGGTGACGTGGCCGGCTCTGCCGCACCACCGATTAGGGCGCGGCGGTGACACGCCACGCATTATGGCACAGCAGTGGCGCGCCACCGTCCAGGGCGCGGTAGAGCCTAATATAGGCCCACGGCCTAGTCTCACCCCTCCCTCTCTGTTCAGTCACCAGGGCACAGCAGCCGCCTTCGTGCCACCCTGTTCCCGCCGGCGCGCCTTCCAGCCCGCACCGCCGCGCCATTGCCTCCCGGCTCCTCCACGGTCGGCTACCGAATTTCCCTCCCTTGGCGTTCCCCTCCATACCTTCCCCGAAGCTCTTCCTTGGTCTCCACGGTGGATCGAATGATTTGAATAAGTAGGTAGGATATGGAAGAAAATATGAGTTCGTTAGAACGTTGGATTGAAGGATCAGGATTAGAATTAGGATTGTCAATGTTAAGGTTAATTGGTTAGTTAGAATTATGATTACCATGTATTTTGCTTGTTTGAGTTTGCATCTCTACTTTTATATGTGAATAAATATATGGACACACCGTTGATGTACCAAATTTTATTTTTTACTGACCAAAGTATAGTTTTTATATAGTTTTCATGTTTGCATCTAAGATAGAGTTTGCACCAAAGTGTAGGTTATATTTTATTTGTTGTAATGCAAATGGTTCTCATTGACATTAATTTGTGATGTTTTGATTTTTGTTTGTTAAATTACAACCGTTTTGTTGATGCAAGAAATGTATTGGGATGAGTTTTGACGAAAACGGGGTCGTCCTCAAGAATTATACCCCGACGCGTCTAGCAAATATGTCCCCGTCCGTCCTGACCTCCTTGTCCCTAACTGTGAATGTGGTTTCTCGGCCGACGTGTTTCAATCGAGACATCCAGACACAGCGGCGCTTTGCTTCTACACATGTAGTCGTTTTAATATAAGTAATTGTTTCCACTATCTTGTTTTTCTTCATTTGTGTAAGTATGTTTTGTTAGAATCTTGTTGTGTAGGACCATGAGAGGTGTTTTTTTTCAGTGGATCGACGGTGCAAAGAAGTTTGACCCTAGGTATATTCTTTTCGATGATTGGTGTAGAGAGAGACATCCACGTGAGCACTTCTAGGGTTGGGTTCCACCCCCCTAACCCCCCGCCAATGACGGCTAAGCAGAAGCACCTAGCCGCAGTTAGACGACTCGGGAACCTCCTCTGTGTGAATGTAGAGATCGACCTGTGATAAACCCTAAGAATACGTTAGAGTTTGTGTGTCCGAACAAACACGAAGTAAGTGAAAAGTGTATCTGTTTAAATGTTTATCTCTATAGGTGTGCGTGTACTAATGTATTCTCTTGTAGTGTTATGGATTTGCGAAGTATCGTTTCAATGAGTGGCTCTACGATCCTAAGAATCAATGGTCAGAGCCACCAAAGGCAAAGGAAAAGAAGAAAAAAAGTTAATTTACAAAGCACCTCCAGTAAAGTGCGAATGTGGTGTTAAATCCAACTATGATCTAGTCCCTTCGGAGCTTGGAATAGGTCATTATTGCAGCCATATGGTTGACTATGATGAGGTTGATTATTTTTATAGTAAACATGAAATCGTATTTTGTTTCTTTTGCTAAGACATATATGATATAATTTTTTATTTGAACAGAGCACTAGGAAATGCAGGTGGGAATGTTATGATGGTCAAGCTAAGTTCTTGAATGAACTGAAGGGGAGGCAAGTAATTGCACGAAAGAGGGGATATGGATCTGACTACGTCAACCTATTCGTTAAACATCACAAAAATAAGATGCGTGAGTTTGCTAGATAGCGCGGTATTCGTAACCCGGTCGATGTTGGACTTGACAAATGGGGATTAGAGAGACGGAGGACGTTAGAGGAGGAGAGGGCAAGGAAGGAGGCAATGGAGGAGACAAGAGTATAGATACAGGTCTTGAACGAGCATGTTGTTGCATTATGTGCCAGTGAGTTCTTGAAAACCTTTTTCGTTGTCTGATTTTAAATGTAATATAATCGTATTGCTAACTGATTGCATTTTATACATGAAGAGATTGGATGCAGCGAGGACCATGCCGCAGAGGTAGCTCGTGCAAGGTATGAGGAAAAGAAGTTAGATGAGCACAGAACACGAGCTGGTCGCACCGTTCAATCACTGATTGTGTTGTCTGATGAGGGGACGAGGATGAGGATGACACTGTCATGTTGAGCGATCTCATCGCTCTTGCTGAGGCAGGCTTGCAGGCGGAGGAGGCAGAGAACGACACTAGTAGACTGAGCGAGCTCATCACTCTAGTAGAGGCGGGCTTACAGGCGGAGGAGGCTGAGGACGATACTGACAGACTGAGTGAGCTCATCACTCTAATAGAGGCGGGCTTGCAGGCGGAGGAGGATGATGACGTGTTCTTCACATAGGCCGCTTACTACAGGCGACACGTAGGTCAGAGCAATGCAGGTGAGCCTAACCACAACAACAAGGTTGTGATAGAGGACTAGTACTCGGATGATGAGTTGCTTACTCAGTATGTTTCAGACTGAGGATTTGAAAGTGCATTTGCCCCCTATGTGGGTTTTGGTGTATTGATAACATTCAAATTAGGGACTAATGTGATCTTAATGAGATATGTCATAGTTATTAGTCCCATAAAAGATTCAAAGAGTTGATAAAGATGAAATGGTATCCCTCAATTCTTGAAGTTGTAAAGGCGGACGAACTCAAAGCGCTCTCCAAAGGTTTTTTTTGAGTTTAGGATCTGCCGCACTATAAAGAGGAATGCAAACTTAGTTGGTATAAGGAAGATAGAGTGCTCAAGCATAAAAAAATCAAAAGAGAGACACTCTAGCACTTCACGAGCACATAGAATATTTTTCAGTGACTGTTGATGTTGGAAGTCCCAACGTAAGCCAGAACTCCCGACCATCGGAAGTCACGACTCATGCCGGAAGTCCTGACGCCCAGTCACTTAGCCTAAGCAGTGACTGTGGCCGTCGGAAGTCCCGACGTGAGTCGAAACTCCCGATAGTCAGAAGTCCAGACCCAAGTCGCGAGTCCCGACACCTGGGTTTTTGCTAGCTGGCTGTCTACGCCCGTCAGAAGTCTCGATGTACGTCGGAACTCTCGACAGTTATGGCCAGCGCCTAGCATGGGATTGCCGTGCCACCGTACATGGCGTGGCAAGGCTAACGCGCCAGCAGCCATGGCACGGCAAGGCTAAGGCGCCACTAGCCATGGTGCGGCGATCAAAGCGGCAACAAAGGGAAGGTTTAGGCACTTCTGTTATGTCATCGTGTCGGTTTAACGAATAGGTCAACAGGAAGTTCGACATAAGTTCATCGCAAGTTCATCGCTCGAGCACTATCCCAAGTTCATCGCAAGTTCGACATAAGTTCAGCAAGTCATAACTACGACACAAGTTCATCAATACATAAGTTCTACATTACTTGACATACTACATGTTCCATCAGTATATGGGTGTCTGAGTATAAGTGCAGCATGTCATCCTAAAGAACTCCTATGACCTAGGAGTATATGGTGATCGCAGACGTCGCTACCTCTTCGGACGTGAAGGCAGCACGTTAGGGGTGAACCCAACATCGGTACAGTCTCATTGGCGGTACACCTGGTGGTACTGCTGAGTGTAACTAGGACCCTGCAATTACAATATAGGCACCGTTACTTACAATGTTTAAGTAATTGTGATGTATATGGCGAAGGGTTGTTTCAAGTACCTGTGTGTTGAACTGTGTAGGAAATGGTGCATCACCAAGTTGAGACATCCCAATCTTATCATAGTCCTCCTCCTCATCCTCGTCCTCGTCCTCCTCATCCTCATCCTCCTCAACATCATGCTCCGTAGGACCCTTGCCGCAATTGCCGGGAGTACGAACATAAGAGGTCCCACCAGCCGTCGTGTCGGAGGAACCTGCTCATGTCGGCATAGTGCTCGAACATAAGGAACTAGATAGGTTTGGGTCATAGGGCATCTCCCACGGAGTATCCACGTAACTGAGCTTCTGTGCCAACTTCTTACAGCTCCTCACTTTCTACAAAAAAAGAAAACACGGATGAATGAGTCATGGGAACCATTTAACCACTGTCATGTCTCTGAGAATAGAATGTACATCGACGAAGATGTGTAGAATGTTGTGCGGCTCCCCTCTGGTCTTGTGAAGTCACACGGCTACTTCGTTGGACAGACTTGTCAACTATGATGCCTGTATACAAAAGTAAGCTAAGTTCGTATCACTACAATTCATAGGAACGCCGACATGCAGTTGTATTGAAATTCAAATTTCTTACCACGTATCTCTGTAGCGGGACTCTCTGAAGCTGTGTCTCCATCCTTGTCGCCTCGTCGTACGCATCAGCGATGTCATCCTCATCTTTGTCCTCATCAATTGGCTTGTTAGTGTAGGGGGCCTGCATATGTGTGCGGGTACTCCTATGCAACCATTGGAGGTAGCAGTCGAAGTTGCGTTGGTCATGCGACGATATCTCGGCGACCAGGACCCTTTGCCGACTAGCCCATTCATGGATGAACGGGGTGTGCGTCACGGCTCAATTCTTCTCCTTGTACCTGTTCCTTCGATCGTACCTACAAGTTTAACGTAAGTTAATGGTTGTATGTATGCACATGACTGCTAAATTATTATGTTTTAGTTGTCACACCCATGCAACTTTTTGTTAGTTGTGTACAGCGGTGGTGGGCATGGCTGCAATCTTCTGAACTGCCTGTACACCCTTATAGGGTAGTGCATCTTGACCATGTGGAAGAAAATTAGTGGCCCATTAAAAAGCCACTCGTTCGACTCTTCCTCAGTGCGAGGACTCAGGTACCCCTCTAGCTCGAAGCTGGACCACGGACACCAATTCACCTAAAAGTTAGGTAACTACAGTTAGTTTTTTGGAACAATAAAAAAACAACAACACTAAGTAGCATTATCAAAGTGGTTGTTACCTGGTGTTGTGTCAGGACATCTAGCGTGTCCGAGTACTACATGCACCGACACTTTGGGTTCCCTCTAACTACCTCTGCTTCTTGCCAGACATATAGAGCAGTTAGTCCTACGTCCACATGATTCCATACCTGCATTGAATAGGATAGTCAGTCACAAGTGCGGCATCAAATTTGAGAAAAATAAAAAATCGATGCACTTACAGGTAAATCGTGAACAATGAGCCTCCCGACAGGCTATCGCTCCCAACATCAAACCTGTAGTAGGTGAGAACAACCTCCTAGGTTGGCACCTCCTGTACTGCGTCGGCAGGCAACACAGAGCTAACGATAGATCCATGCTAGGACCACGCTGCCCTAGCTATACGCTCCTATATTCTCCCAAGGCTGGCTCAGTATGTTGAGGAAGGCCTAGTTGATGGTGTTACCCAACGTGTTGGGGAATAGGAAGGCACTTAAGAAGTGCCACAGCCACACCCTAGCATACCTCTCAATCTCCTGCTCTAGAGCGTCTGGGTGCAGCGGTGCCCCAAAGTTTTCTGTTATCTAGACCGAACTGACACTGGATGTTTCCTACAATTTTTGAAGGACAATTACATAAGAGCTGAGGGAACAAAAATAAACATTAAATTAGGCAAAGACAATATGCATCATAAAAGTTATGTACTAAACCCTCCATTTAAATAGCAAAATAATTTGCAGAATATGTAGATCAACGACAGACTTAGACCATAATATATATTTGTGATATAAGAGACCAACCAAAGACTTGCATGTGCTGGTTTCAAATTGGTAAATGTTTGGAACATAGAAATTCTTACTTTGCTCTCTTAACATCCTCATCCTCGGGTGGTCTTCTGCCACAGAACTGCTCCACCAAGTCCATCTAGTGATCGTTATCAAGGATCCCAGTCACTGGAAGACCCTCCAACCGTAGACATAGAATCATCTTCACATCCTGCATCGTGATAGTCATCTCGCCACAAGGAAGGTGTCTCCGGCCTCCACCTGTGGGTTTTTAATTCAATACAAGAAGTTTTTAATTTAAACAACGACACATATCAATGGTTTGTACTGTCGCAAACGTGTATCAAATCATACCTATCGACAGCAGCAGTGAGAAGTGCAGGGTCGAGGATCTGTAGCCCAGTGTTGAAGACGTAGGCGATCTTGAGGAAGCTGGCACACTGTATGTACGGTCGGTATCGCTCGTCCTAGCGGTACGGCTAGTGCGTGCATAGTCTAAGAGGTACCAAGTCCTCCTGAAGCTCCGACAGGCGTTGGGCTTGGTGGTCCTTGTCGTAATGCACCTCAAGAATGGGGTACTACGGATGATGATCCCCCATCCTGGTTCAAATTTCAAATGTATATGTTAGAACAAACATTAAGAGTACTATAATTTTATGGAACATTAGTGCATAAAAACAAAGTAAATGTAAAAGGAATAAACTATTATGTAAAATTACAGAATAAACATATATCATAATAAACATAGCTCCAAAGTTCCAATGTACTAACATAGTAGTTTTAACATTAATATAATAAAATATATGCTATATGCACCTGCTGCCCTTGCCTTCTATGCCTGCTAGCCTTGTGACCATGTTCTTTGCAAATAGAGCAAAGATTCCTGTCACGGGTCTTGTTGAAGTCTCCCTCTCCGTACATGTCTTCGTCGTACCCTCTCATAGCGTCCATGTCCTCCTTGAGTCGCTTCTTCTTCCTCCTACCCTAGCCTACCTTCATTAGATCCTGATGCGGCATGCAATCATAACCATGATAAGGTGGCCATTATGTCGGGTCAAGGTATGGCTCGAAGCTCCTCTCCAAAATACTAATGGTGTTCGAACGGAGATACAAGGGTGACATATATGGCAGATCCTCATAGTTATACCCGCGAACCCTGCAGTCCGTGATCATATGAGAGCAAGGGGCATGCATAATCTGAGGGATGTTGCAACTGTACTCTACTTTTTCAAGATCAACTAGGTAGTTTCGTCCACCATAACGTTCGCCGCCCAAGCTTGTACCACCCTTGCTCCGTACACTAAAGATATGGCGCCAGGGTCCATACGGCTCGGTGGTGTGCTGCTTGGCCAATTCCTTGGCCTTCTTCAAATGTTCTGCTCTGGCCTTTCCAAAATGCCCTTGCTCAGCTATATTCCTCTACTCAAGTTCCCACCTCTTGACAAAATATTCATAGCACTTATGAAAGGAGAACTCAACAATTCTAGATATAGGCAATGATCGAACTCTGGTGAATACACGGTTGAAAGACTCCAAGGAGTTAGTGGTCATGATGCTATACCTAAAACCCCCTCATCATATGCTAACGCCCACTGAGCCTTCTGTTCCATCTGCGCCTCTAACCTAGCCTTTCCTGCTTCATTTAGTATCTTGTCTAGTTCTCCCTTTGTCTCTTTGAACTGGTGCTCTATACGTACACAACATAGAGCCTTTACCTTGTCACATACCTCCTTCTTCCTCTAACGCCGCCAGAAATTAGTGGCAAAGTGTCTCATGCACCATCTAAGCACTAGAGGCGGGAACCCATTTATATGCTCAGCTACAGCATTAAGAAGCCCTAGGTGACGGTCCGAGATCAAACATATAGTGCGAGATGGGCCAAGCACTTGTACACATAGAAGCCGCATGAACCATGACCATGATTCATTGTTCTCTCCCTCTGCCAAAGCAAAAGCCATGGGTACTATCTAGTCCTCAGGATCAACAACAACAGCCATCATCAAGGTGCCCCTTACTTTCCTGTTAGGAAAGTGCCATCAACAAGTACAACTGGCCGACAAAACTAGAATGCATGTTCCGTTTACGCGAACGACTAGAACACATGATAGAGGACAATGAGTCCCGAAAATACATCCATCTAGTGTCCACAAACCATTTCAAGCCAGGGTTGTAGTAATGCATTGCACATAAGATGCGGGGCACCCTATTGTACGCTTCCTCCCAACTACCCTAATGAATCGCTAGAACAATTTGCTTAGCACGCCAAGCCTTTTTGTTCTTGACATCATACTTAACGAATCTAGATATGGACTGTTGTAAAGAAGACACCGAAATATCGTTGTTGTCATCAATGAGCCCCAAAATACGATGGGCAAGGTACTGTGTAGTGAGCTGCTGATGATTTTCCTTCCCCCTATTTGTTAGGCAAGTGTGGGGTTCGACAATTTTACTTATCCTCCACTTGCCATCACTTTGTCTCTTTCGTGCATTTAACCTCCACATACAACCATTTTTGCATATCACATGGTACCTCAACTCCTGGTCCGAATGAGTGACGTTGTACGGCCTATGGTGATACACAGCATAGTCCTGAAGGAAGAGCTTCATCTCTGACATTGTATTGAATATCATATTCTTCCTAAGGATTTCTTTCTCATGGTCATATAATGATTTTCTAAACATCTGGAGACCGGTGTCACAAACTACGATATCTGTCATGCTGACATCCCTATAGTTTGGAACGCCCCTAAAAGGTATGTTCATCGACCTTAGTTGCTCAACCTCAGTCGTTGTGTAAGGTGGTGGTGGAACATACTGCTATGCTTCGCTAATTCTACCCCCTAAAAGGTATGTTCACCGATCATGTCCTCCTCCTCCTGCTCCTCCTCTTCTAGTTCGAACTCGTTCACATCGAAGTCATTGCTTATACAACCTACTTGACTTGAATGAAACTGCTCCTACGTCAACTGACCGTCCAAATCTATGTTACCCTGAGTTGCTTCCCCTTCGACCTCCAAATCTTACTCATTGCCTCCAACACTGTCAATGTATGGCCCGTCCAGGATACCCTGCATCCTATACCCATTCTCCACCACCACCTCAGCCATGGGCACATTGGAACCTTGGAGCACCCTAGTGTAGCGGGACCAGTGAGCAGGGTCACGCAAGGGTATTAGGACATAGTGTGCCCTAGTATTTCTAGTATCAAACCTTCCCTTCAGTGTGAAATCACCGCCAAACTTTGCATTCAAACGGACACAAAGGTCGTTGAAGCTAGGAGGTTCATCAACCCATTCTAATTCTTCTTCCATATCCTCAAACATATCATCTTCTCTCCTAACACTTCCTCCATAAAAAACTCTAACACAACAATCCATCTACAGAAGCATTTCAACAAACTTCATCAAGTCATCGAAATCATCATACGTACTGTCCATGGTAATATTAATACCTATTCTAACTATAACTATACTAACTAATCTAATATTAACATCTATATAAGACTAACTACAATAACTAATTATACTAAATACAATGTATAACTAGACTCACTAACTGTACTAACTAAACTAACTAACTTTACTAACTATACTAACTTACTATATTGCCTATACTAACTAAACTAACTAACTTTACTAACTATACTAACTATACTTTACTAACTATACTAACTTTACTTATTGTACTAACTTACTATACTAACAATGTTGATGCAATCAACAAATACACTAGGGGAGTACCTCACGGCAGCTGCGCTCGTCCTCGTGGCAGCAACGTGCGCTCGACCTCGCGGCAGCAGCGTGCTTGACCGGGTCGGGAGGTGCTGTAACACCTCTGGTGTTACGAGCTTGCTTAGCACCTAGGTTAATGCCTAAGAGTAACTAGTAAAACAATTTTTTTGGGTTTATAAGTTTGAAGCACACGTGGAATTATAAACGAATCTTGTGTGACTCGCTTTTGTAAATAAAATGAGCAAATAAGTGTCGCTAGTCAACTTGTCTCGGTGCTTAGCAACTTTTAAATAATCTTGCGGACAAAAGTTGTTTAGGGCTTGTTTTCGAAAGTATGAAGAAAGCGTTTAAAATGTCTGATAGTGAATAAATTACGAATGGCTTGTTCTGTTTGATTGAGCATGAAAACAATTTTTATAAAAAATAAAATATAACTTGTAATTAGAACTTAAATAAAATTTGAAGTGCAAGTTTAGTAGGTGAAAATGCAACTGTTGATTTAGTGAATAGATGTTGTTCCATGGTATTTTTGATAGCTCAAGTATTGAAAGTGGAATATAATTTCAACTTCTAGAACTAAACGATTTAAGTCTGGAAACCTGACGACGATGCCGTTTTGGCATTGAAATTTCATTTAATTCTTAAACACTAGATTCGTGGTTTTGTACTGTTGGTTGTACAAGGTGAGCACTCGAGAACGGTGTAGGTCGGGGTGGAAATGGGTGTCATGGTACTCTCGTAGAAATTGCCTAACTTCGCTAGAACGCATTGAACCGTGTCGTTGGCGCTCTGTTCGTGAACCGGCACGTGTAACGAGCGATCTCAGCCGCTCACCTCAACTACCTCGCCCCGCTCGCTCTCAGTCGTTCATCCCACCTACCGAGCTACTGCTATCGTGTACTGCCTTCTTCCTCCCTCTGCTTGCTGGCATCCACTCTGCCTCTGGTAGCCAGACAGCCAGCGCAGACAGCGCATTCATCGTCACCCACTCCCTCCCCAGCTCGCCTCCCTCTACTAGCCTTGGGTGAGTCGGCGCATGCCATGCCCGCTGCCCCACAGCACCTGCCAAGGCCATGCCCGCCGTCACCCGAGCCACCGCGTTGCCGTGGCCGCATCCGCCTTTGGTCGCGCTCGCCACCGACATTGCCGCGTCGTACGCGTCCGCCCGCTATGCTGCCACATGCCCTCATCCACATCCCTCTTGGCACCTCCCCTGGACCGCCTCTGGCCATGCCTTCAACGCCAAGGCAAGCCCTAGTAACCCTAGCCCTGCCTTGGCCACCGTGGCTATAAAAGTCGAGCATCGTTGCTGCATCGCTATGGCCGCCTCTCCTCCCCTACCAAAATTCATTGAGCACGCATTGCCCCTCTCCAATTCCTTAAACCCACCATGGACCAAGGTCTCTAGCTCACCACTCGATGCAATCCCATCGGTTGCCGTGCACTAGTGCGCTCAACCAAACTGATCTCCTGGCTGCCGGCCACTGTGTCCACCGATCTAAGCTCCACCGTGGTCGCACCCTCCTCGATCACTTTCTCCATGCCATGATCTTGTTTTAGCTTCTCCTTGACGTATCGGTGTCGCACATGAAACAAGTTCACCAGAGCTCCAGTGGTTTGCCAGGAACATCATCTCCGCCACAGCCACGGACATGGAGATCCGCTGCACACTTGACCAACCTCCTCCGTGACTTTGTCTCACCAACCAACTGTCATAGCCGGACCTTGGTGAGTCTTGGTACCTTCGCTACCCCTCCGCTCTTCCAATTCCATAGCCATCTCGCCAGAACGCGTGTGCCATTGCTGCCATCCACATCTGCATGTGGGCAGACATGCCCCTGCATGCCGCCGCCCTAACCACGGGCCGTTGCAGTCCTACGTGGCTGCGCAGACCTTGTGCTGGCCCTGTGCCGCTCGTGGTTGGCGTCCCGTCACCATCGAGCCTCTCCCGACCGGGTTTGGCCGCCGATCGGCCAACCCTATGCCGTTCTCTGTTCCAAGAGAGGTCGGGGACTTTGGAAATGCGAAGATGAGAAACTTCGGGGCCCTAAATGCAAAACTTGTGACTGAAATGAATAGTGTTAATAGTCGTAATGCGAATTAGAAAGACAACGAGGTCTCTTTTGCAAAATATACCTTCCACACTAGGCCTCCCCTCTTGGGCCGGCCTGCTCACCAGTTCGACCGCACGTCCGCCCGAACTCGGCCGAGTCACGCTGCCGGCCTGTCGCCGCCGCGCCTGGGCCGCTCGCGCCCGAGCGTGCCCCGCCTAGGCCGCCCTGCTCTTGCATGCTAGGCTCCTCCGCCTAGGCCGCGTTGCTAGGCCGACTCATCGGTCGTGGGCCACACTAAGGCCGCGCTCGCTGTGGGTCATTTGGGCCGCGGTGTTCTTTTTTTCTAATGAATTAGTGAAGATTTCCTAATATAAATTCTGAGCCAATTTTGTTATTTAAATATAAAATAATTTATGAGTCAAAAAAATTATGAAACAAATTTTGTTGAGTTCCTAAAATCTTGATCTATCTATTAGCATAATGGGTTCATCTAGTTGGTGTTGTTTTTAGGGTTGCCATAATTAATTTAAATTGCTTAGTTTTAATAAGACCTAAGCTCGTAGGAATTTTTGTGGTAAAATGATGATAGTGTTGACTCTAAAAATTTTACAGTAAATTACTAATATTATTAGCTGCTCACTATAATTTTTATAGCTACAGAATAATTAGTTTACTAGATAGATAATGATGTCCTATTTCGAATAAAAATTAAATCAATAGAATGAAATAAAGAGACAATTTGGGTTTGTATAACTAAAACACTTGTTGGGAAATGACACCTTTCTTGATGATGTTGATACATAGATTAGTACGTTAGTCATTAGAGCTAGCTTGTTATTTCGTAGTATGTACTCTATTTTAAGAGTTGTTGTTGCCTAGTTAATTAACTATTGCATCATCTCTGCATCACATTGCATACCATAATAGGGACAACGATGGATCATGGAGTCATCAGGAGTTGCTGGTGAAATAGTACTTTAGAGATCGTGTCGCCAAGATAGAATATTAACTTTTGGTTATATTTTATTTAGCCAAGCTACGGTGCATAACCCCTACTTTTCTACACTTTAAATTATATTTGTGCATTAAGTTTTAAGGAGTTAAATGAAACTCACTTACATATATATATATATATATATATATATTTATCCTATGAGTCTTACTAGTATGACATGATCATGTAGATTGCTATGCTATAGGACTCCGATAGAAGTCGAGTGATTGCTTGTCACTCGCGAGAGATAGAAAATATATTATTGTTGTTACTATATTATTATCACTCATGATAAAATGGTGGAAAGAAAAAATGGAGACTAGACAGGGATATGGTATGGATATTGGTGGGTGTAAAAGGTTGTGTCCTGTGGCCAACAGGGCATAGCTTGGTTACACTTTTTCCCTGTCTATGTCGGTTAAGGACCGGCCGTTGCATTGGGTTCTAGGCAGGTCATAGACTTATTATCCCGAGCACATACTTGGATGTGGGCGCAGGGAAGACTTGTTACTCTCCTGTCATAAGTTCTGGCTCTTTCTGGACCGACTTTCAGGGTGGTTTTTAGGTGGAGGTCCTTGCACCTCACTGAGTCTGAGACTTAGGGGCGGGGGCTTGGTGTCCAAGTTTGGACGAAGACCTAGACCCCATGACAGGAGGGTAGTGGATTGGCCCTGTTTGTGTCTGGGGTACAAGCAGGGCATGTGTTTCGAGGTACCCAGCTAGGCACATTGATTCACGAATCGCTGGTCAATTCGGTACGGCTTGTCTATAATCTAACACCGTAGTAAGAACTGGAAGATGAAAGATATTAAAAGGAAATTTGATTGCTTACCACCTGCTTGAAAGTAGCATAGGTGCTTACATAGAATGGTTAGTTAATGAACCAATATTGATTGCTAATAAAATCGAATATAAGGACACACTTTTAGTAATGTTCCTACAGATGCAATAAATCCACAAGCTAGATAGCCTTGTATATCCTTGGAGTCTTTTCTTTTCTCCTGTCGGGTAAGTCTTGCTAAGTACAATTGAGTACTCAGGGTTTATTTCCCCTTGTTGCAGGTGAAAGGTGGATGCTAGAGCTGACCCTTGTGTGTGGATTTCTCCTGGTGGGCTCAGAGAGGATTCCTTTATGCTACGATCATAGTTTTTATTTATAACTCTCACTCATATTTTATTAATAGAAGTTTTTATAATCGGTTATCATAATTTATATATCAATGATTCATCACGCTATGAATAGATATTTATTTCCGCTGTACTTCTGATCACATGTTTATATTCAGCTGTTAACTTAAATTGTTTATAACTCTGATAACATATTTATATTCTGCTATTATAAATAATAAATATTTTGCTCTGATGTACATGAAAAGTGATGTAAGGAATGGCTAAAATGTTATAAGCTTTATTCTCTCATTTGTGATCCTAATGAAAAAATGTGGATTTTTGGGTTCTCCCCTGGGGTGTGCTTGATGGAACTTCGTAATTTAGTATTCTCCCTTAGGTACTTAGTGTCTAATGGAAGACAAGTACTCCTAGGAGGCATTAGATTAGGCGGTTTTGCCACAGGCGTGGGTGCTGGTCTCGACAGCGATGGCGGGTGGACACAGGATAGAGAGAGGGGCGTGTGGCAGTTAGGAGCGGTGTACAGCGCAACAGTGAGGGCGGTGGCAGGCGCGGTGGGCAGCCGTCGTGCATGGTCGGAGGGCACGATGGGCGGCCGGTGGGCGTGGCACGTCGGCGTGCGTGGGCGGGGTGTAGCGTTCGGCCGGCGGCCATGGCGCGCTGGGGTTCGTGGAGCGGCTGGCGTGGCGAGTGCATGCGGGCTTGGCGTGGCCGGCGCGGCGTGGTGGGCGGCATGCGGTGGTCGCGTGCGGGCGAGCACGGCGGGAGCGGCAGGTGGCAGGCGTGGGCGGGCGTGGTAGGCATGAGGGCACGGTGGGCTGGGCGGTGGCGCGGCGCGGCGGGACTTGGCCGCGGGCCTATATTTGGCTCTGCCGTGCCCTGGACGGTGGCGCACCACTGTCACGCCATGATGCATGGCGCGTCACCACCGCGCCATGATCGGTGGTGCGGCAGAGCCAACCACGTCATCGGTGAGGGGCCCTAGTCGTTGCCACATGGGTAGCCTCGCCACACCCCCATGCATGGCGTGGCAACGTTAAATCGCCGCGCCGTGCGAATAGACGCGCTAGAAGTGTTAGGTTTAAAAAAAACAGTGTTAGTTTTAAAATTAGTTTAAAACATGTTAAAAAAAATCCTGGTATGCGGGGGTGAATTTTTTTTATTTTTCATACACATTTTTTAAACTAATTTTAAAACTAACACTGTTTTTTCAAATCTAACACTTGGCCGTGCATATTCGCACGGCGTGGCGATTTAACGTTGTCGCGCCATGCATGGGGCATGGCGAGGCTACCCACATGGCAGCGACTAGGGCCCCTGACCGGTGACATGGCTGGCTCTGCCGCGCCACCGATCAAGGCACAGCAGTGATGCGCCACGCATCATGGCGCAGCAGTTGCGCGTAACCGTCCGAGGCGCGGCAGAGCCTAATATAGGCCCACGGCCTAGTCTCACCCCTCCCTCTCTGTTTCAGTCACCAGGGCACAATAGCCACCTCCATGCCACCCTAACCCACCGGCGCGCCTCCCAGCCTGCACCGCCGCGCTAGTGCCTCTCGGCTCCCCCACGGTCGGCCGCCGAATTTCCCTCCCTTGGCGTTCCCCTCCATACCTTCTCCGAAGCTCCTCCTCGGCCTTGTCAAGGTAATGAAGCTCCTCCTCGGCCTCCACTGTGGATCAAATGATTTGAAAGAGTAGGTAGGGTATGGAGGAAAATATGAGTTCGTTAGAATGTTGGATTGAAGGATTAGGATTAGGATTACCAATATTAAGGTTAATTGGTGAGTTAGAATTATGATTACCATGTATTTTGCTTGTTTGAGTTTGCATCTCTACTTTTATATGTGAATAAATATATGGACACACTGTTGATGTACCAAATTTTATTTTTTACTGACCAAAGTATAGTTTTTATATAGTTTTTATGTTTGCATCTAAGATAGAGTCTGCAACAAAGTGTAGGTTATATTTTATTTGTTGTAATGCAAATAGTTCTCATTGACACTAATTTGTGATGTTTTGATTTTTGTTTGTTAAATTACAACCGTTTTGTTAGATGCAAGAAATGTATCGGGAGGAGTTTTGGCGAAAATGGGGTCATCCTCGAGAATCATACCCCGACGCGCCTAGCAAAGATGCCCCCACCCCTCCTGACCTCCCTGTCCCAAACTATGACTGTGGTTTCCCGGCCGACATGTTTCAATCGAGAAATCCAGACACAGCGGCGCGTTGCTTCTACACATGTAGTTGTTTTAATGTAAGTAATTGTTTCCACTATCTTTTTTTCTTCATTTGTGTAAGTAGGCTACTAATATTTTGTTGGAATCTTGTTGTGTAGGACTATGAGAGGTGCTTTTTCTTTTAGTGGATCGACGGTGTAGAGAAGTTTGACCCTAGGTACCTCCTTTTTCGACGATTGGTGTAGAGGGAGACATCCACGTGAGCACTTCCAGCGATGGGTTCCACCCCCCCCCATAACCCCCCGCCAATGACGTCTAAGGAAAAGCACCTAGCCGTAGTTAGACGACTCGAGGAACCTCCTCTGTGCGAATGCGAAGTTCGAGCTATGATAAACCCTGAGAATGCATTGGAGTTTGTGTGTTTGAACAAACACAAAGTAAGTGGAAAGTGTATCTGTTTAAATGTTTATCTCTATAGGTGTGCATGTACTAATGTATTCTCTTGTAGCATTATGGATTTGTGAAATGTCATTTCAATGAGTGGCTCTACGGTCCTAAGAATCAATGGTCAGAGCCACCAAAGGCAAAGGAAAAGAAGAAAGAAAGGTTAATTTACAAAGCACCTCCAGTCAAATGCGAATGTGGTATTAAATCCAACTATGGTCTAGTCCCTTCAGAGCTTGGAATAGGCCATTATTGCGGCCATATGGTTGACTATGATGAGATTGATTATTTTTGTGGTAAACATGAAATCGTATTTTGTTTCTTTTGCTAAGACATATGTGATATAATTTTTCATTTGAACAGAGCACTAGGAAATGCAGGTGGGAATGTTTTGATGGTCAAGCTAAGTTCTTGGATGAACTAAAGGGGAGGCAAGTAATTGCATGGAAGAGGGGATATGGACCTGACTACGTCAACCTATTTGCTAAACATCGCAAAAACAAGATGCGTGAGTTTGCTAGACGGCGCGGTATTCATAACCCGATTGATGTTGAGCTTGACAAATGGGGATTGGAGAGATGGAGGATGTTAGAGGAGGAGAGGGCAAGGAAGGAGGCTAGGGAGGAGACAAGAGTACAGATGCAGGTCTTGAACAAGCATGTTGTTGCATTATGTGCCAGTGAGTGCTCAAAAGCCTTTTTTTCATTGCCTGATGTTAAATGTAATATAATCACATTGCTAACTGATTGCATTTTATACATGAAGGGATTGGATGCAGCGAGGACCATGCCGTAGAGGTGGCTTGTGCAAGGTATGAGGAAAAGAAGTTAGATGAGCACAGAACGCGAGTTGGTCGCACCGTTCAATCACCGATTGTGTTGTCTAATGAGGGGGACGGGGATGAGGATGACACTGCTAGGTTGAGCGATCTCATTGCTCTTGCTGAGGCGTGCTTACTAGCGTAGGAAGTAGAGGATGACACTAGTAGACTGAGCGAGCTTATCGCTCTAGCAGAGGTGGGCTTGTAGGCGGAGGAGGCTGAGGACGACACTGGTAGACTGAGCGAGCTCATCGCTCTAGCAAAGGCGGGCTTGTAGACTGAGGTACCTCAACTCCTGGTCCAAATGAGTGACGTTATATGACCTATGGTGATACACAACATAGTCTTGAAGGAAGAGCTTCATCTCTAACATTGTATTGAATATCATCCCCTTCCTAAGGATTTCTTTCTCATGGTCATACAATGATTTCCTACACATCTAGAGACTGGTGTCACAAACTGTCATATCCATCATGCTGACATCCCTATTGTTTGGAACGCCCCTAAAAGGTACATTCATCGACCTTAGTTGCTCAAGCTCAGTCACTGTGTAAGGTGGTGGTGGAACATACCGTTGCGCTTCGCTAATTCTGCCCCATGAATCATAGGGGGTATCATGTGCTGGCAAATCTATGACTAGTCTACCCCGAGCCTAGATAGCATGTAAAACCTTACTTGGTACTGGTTAAGGCATACCATAAACTGGTACTAACATAGCATCGACCGGTGTGGGCATAGCATGTCTATTTCCCTAGCCATCATCTGAATCGTCCGAATCACTGCTAACTACATCACCGATCCTGTCCTCCTCCTCCTGCTCCTCCTCTTTCAATTCAAACTCGTTCAATCGAAGTCATTGCATATACAGCCTACTTGACTTGAATGAAACTGCTCCTACATCAACTGACCGTCCAAATCCATGTTACCCTGAGTTGCTTCCCCTTTGACCCCCAAATCTTGCTCATTGCCTCCAACACCGTCAATGTACGGCCCGTCCAGGACATCCTGCATCCTATACCCATTCTTAACCAACACCTCAGCCATAGCCATGGGCACATTGGAACCTTGGAGCACCCTAGTGTAGCGGGACCAGTGAGCAGGGTCACGCAAGGGCATTAGGACATAGTGTGCCTTAGTCTTCCCAGTATCAAACCTCCCCTTTAGTGTGAAATCACCACCAACTTTGCATTCAAACGGACACAAAGGTCGTTGAAGCTATGAGGTTCATCAAACCATTCCAATTCTTCTTCCATATCCTCAAACATACCATCTTCTCTCCTAACACTTCCTCCGTAAAAAACTCTAACACAACAATCTATCTACAAAAGCATTTCAAGAAACTTTATCAATTCGTCGAAATCGTCGTACGTACTATCTATAGAAATATTAATACCTATTCTAACTATAACTATATTAACTAATCTAATATTAACATCTATACAAGACTAACTACAACAACCAATTATACTAAATACAATATATAACTAGACTTACTAATTGTACTAACTAAACTAACTAACTTTACTAACTATACAAACTTACTATATTGCCTATACTAACTAAACTAACTAACTTTACTAACTATACTTATTGTACGAACTTACTATACTAACAATGTCGATTCAATCAACAAATACACTAGGGGAGTATCTCGCAGCAGCGGTGCTCGTCCTCATGGCAGCGGCGTGCGCTCAACCTCACGGCAGCGGCATGCTAGACCGAGCCGGGAGGCGCAGACGCTGGCCTCAGCGGCAGCGGTGGGTGGACACGGGATAGAGAGAGGGGCGTGCGGTAGTTGGGAGCGGTGTACAGCGTGGCAGTGAGGGCGGCGGCGCGGCAGTGTGGGCGGTGGCGGGTGCATCGGGCCACCGCCGTGCGTGGCGGGCGGCCAGCGGGCGTGGTGCGTCGGCGTGCGTGGGCGGAGGGCACAGCGAGCGGCTGGCGGGCGTGGCACGCTGGCGTTCGTGGTGCGGCCGACGTGGCGGGCTTGGCGCGCCGGCGTGTGTGGCGTGGCTGGCTTGCGGCGGCTACCGTCGCGGCAGGCGTGGGCGGGTGCGGCGGCCATGAGGGCAGGCGGGTGGGCGCGGCGTGCGTGTGGGTGCATGTGCGATTGCGGCGGCTGGGCGGTGGCATGGCGGGAGTGGCAGGAGTGGGCCATGGGCCTATATTAGGCTCTGCCACACCCTGGACAGTGGCGCGCCACTGTCGCAGCATGATGCGTGGCGTGTCACCGCCGCGCTCTGATCGGTGGCGCGACAGAGCCGGCCACGTCACCGGTCAAGGGCCCTAGTCGCTGCCACGTGGACAGCCTCGCCGCGCCCCCATGCATGGCGCGGCAGCGTTAAATCACCGCGCCGTGCGAATAGGTGCGGCCAAAAGTGTTAAATTAAAAAAAAATAGTGTTAGTTTTAAAATTAGTTAAAAAATGTGTTAAAAAAATTCGCGGGGGTCGGCTGGACGCAGCAACGGGGCGGTGGTGGTGTCAAGCACGTCGACAGAGTCGGTGGTGGCAATGCTAAATGCTCGTTGTTGTTCGAGGTAGCCGTACTCTTCGCCGCCGGTTCCTCAGTCATGAACATGCACACCATGTGCTCCATGTTTTGCCTAGGAGCAAGACTAGTTACTGACAAAAACCGCCACTGAGATTCTCAATGGTTAATGACACCTGACAAAATATTCTACTCGATGTAAAA
The DNA here is from genome assembly GCF_019320115.1 of Miscanthus floridulus. NCBI lineage: Eukaryota > Viridiplantae > Streptophyta > Magnoliopsida > Poales > Poaceae > Miscanthus > Miscanthus floridulus. Next base: position 46,700,163 of record NC_089589.1, read on the forward strand.
AGTAAGAGATGACAATAAGAAAATTTGGGCTACTGTATTTGCGTCAGAAATTATTTCACTACAAAGCTTGAAAGAAAAAAAATCAATGGACAACACTTTCAGAAATGGCTCTGTTCGTTTGAACTTATCAGCCATGGTATAGTATTTTTCTCTCACAGTAAAACAACACCAGCCGGTTTATCAGCCATAAAAATCATCGGCCGGACAACTTCATTATTTTGATTTCTACAATGTTTCAATCTAGCAGCCAACAAGAATTGAGTTCATTACTGTGACAATATCAAGGCCAAGTGGCCAACAATTTGCCAATTTCGATGGCCATTGCTGCTAAGGCTATAACTCTTTCACTCCTGGATAGATGCGTATGTACAGATATGCAAATTTTGATGTCAATTTTAGATCCTGTGTCTGCCACAAGGACATAGTAAATGCATAGATTATATAAATTGAAATTAATCCACTAATAAGATGTTCATAATCTTCAATCACATGTTTGATCTCACTACGTCAGAGCAGGAAATCACTGCCGAGTTGTAACTCCCGTCGCTACCATATGGGCAGTGATAACTTGTAAAAATAAAAAAAAAATATGTTTTTAAGATTCGAACTCAAGACATTTAAGTTCGCGATATACGTGATTACATAGCTAACATTATTCTTTTAATTATACAATTTAAATCTTATATTGTATATTTAACACTCCAAACGATCTTAGATGAAAAGGTTGTTAACTGTAAAGTTGTAGATCTCGTCGAGTACTACAGTTTTGTTGTGGACTTTGTCTTCATTTGACATCATTAATCATCTCAAATTTGATCTGTATTTAGACATGTAAACCATCTCAAATTTAAAAGTTATCAACTATAAAGTTTAGGTTAGACCCCTTTAAACTCTACAATTTCATTAAAGTTTATATTTATCCTACTTCATATAAAAAAAGTTATGATATTATTGTCGGTTCGTGGCTCCTAGTGATAATATATAGTCTATCAATGTTGGTTGCAGTCGGTTCATATATAGTCTATTATTGTTGGTTGTAGTCACGATTGATATTACTGCCGGTGTCCTATTAGTATGGATTAAAGCCACTAATCGACAGTGACACTCTTATCACTGTCGGTTCCAAAACAACCAATAGTGAAACTCTAACCGTATCGGCCCAATAGTCGGCTATCATCGGTGATGGAGACATGGGCCTCGGGTTGGCCCAAGCAACACCAAGCCATGCTTATCATTAGGTCGCGCTGGCTCAAAAATCAGCCCGACAGACCGTGCCTGGACCAACAGCCAAGCATGAAACCCCCTTCGGCACGACCTAGTGGCCCGACGTGGCGTGCCTGGCCCGGTCTCATCAGGCCATGCTTTCACCGGGCCGGGTCTAGGCAGACCGTTTGGGCATGCTTTCACAAGGCCGGGTCCAGGCAGCCCGTTTGGGCATGCTTTCACCAGGCCGGTCCAAGCAGCCCGTTTGGGCATCTATATGGTTTATGTCATGATCTAACTACATAGTTAAAAGGGTAATGCTCAGAAGTAGACGTCCATTCATGTCGGATGCCCCTGTTGGTGGACCCCGACGTCCAGAAGGCCATCCTATCTCTTCCTATCCGCTCCTCTCCGGTCACCGCAGTTTATTAAAAAATCACGCATTGATGCGACTGCGCTACGCCGTGCCTCCCGTCCGCCTTTCTCTCCACCCGCCTCTCGCCCACCTTCCTCTCCACCACCGCCGCACCCATCCTCTACATCCCCATCCTCCATCTCCATCATCCATCCTCCATCTCCACTGCATCATTCATCTCCACTTGCAAGCGCCCGCGCGCCGTGTGTGGCTAGGCGGCCAAGAGAGGGGGTCGTCGTTTGTTAGGCCCAGGGAAGGCGCAAGCATAGCTGGCTACTGCCAGGCCGTGCCACCATCCTCGACCACGGGCTGTTCGGAACCGACCGTTTCCCACTCTGCTTTGCGTGGTCCGAAAGAACGGATGAAAATGCATGTTGCAATCGAATGTATCAAGTGTTTCAGGTGTTTCATAGGTATGTTGTAAGTGTTTAATATAGATGTTGCAAGAATAGATCAGGATGTTGCATATGTTTCAATGGTTGTTATGAATGTTGCAAGTTTTTGTTCCTAATATTTCATTTGTTTTTCGTATGCATGTTGCAAGTGTGTTTATCTCGATATTGCATATGTTTCACATGTTTGTTGCAAGTATTTATCTAGATGTTCTGTATGTTTACAATAGCTTCAAGTGTTTTTAGGTGTTTTTCAAATATTTCACACACATGTTTCAAGTGAAATGTTTTAAAAATAGATCTGATGTTGCACACATGTTGCAATGCGCGTGAGAAATAGAGACATGAGCGGTCTCCCCACACAATCTGGCGGCGCGGGCGGCACGGCCCCCACTGCTACATATCCTCTGTATAGTAAACTACACTAATTGGTTTACTTGGTATATCCCAAACAACATAAGTTGGTATATATCAATAAAAAGAGCCAATGACGAGCTACAAATGATAAGAATTTCAATAAAATTACATCCAATATTATAAACACAGTCATCCCAAATGCGTCCTTGTAATCTTTTCATGATGTATACATTTGACACCAACAAACTCAAACCACCATATCTCAAAGTTAATAATAAAAGTATTTTACGCTACACTATCATAATACTGAAACTCTAAAACACGGTGGTCTGTATAATTGTTTGCTTAAATGTTGTAACCATGTTCTCCTTTATTTTGGAGGGCTTCAAAAGTTTGAGAAACAAGTTTGTATCCTCTGTTTTCAGTACATCATACCTTTTTTATAAAAAAACTATTATACTCAGCACATAATTTACATAATTACATTTTGATTCCTCGACTAACATTACTTTTATTTATATCATTGCACTTGTAGGAACTACTAAGTTGGGTGAGGAAATAATCATAGTGCTAATTGCCACAGATCAATCCAGCAACATAAACCAGACATTGTCAAAAAATGAATGGATAGAGGGTTTTTCGTTGGGATCTGTTGTGAATTTGCCAAGCTTGTCTAAAGACTCCTCCAATAAGCTAAGTAGAGAACCCACATGGATGCCTTCATTCTTATATAAACTACATTCTCATGTGTTATTTCTGTTTGCACGTGAAAAGTAGAAGAAAATGGGATTTGATGTTAGCTGAAATTATCAGCATAAAAATCAGAGGCCTTTGTCCGTTTTGCTGAAATAACACATATGCTGTTTTGTCCTAATTGTCTAACTCCTCTTTGGCTGCTACCGCACTCTTACCTGTTTGAAAGTACATATGCCGTTTTGTCCTAATTTCATAGTTTACTCGGATAACAGAGCACAAGTTACCCCTACAATTCTAGAATGCCATAATAGCTGAACTTATCTCTCCTCCATGCTATCTATTAAACAATTTTTGCTTGGTTGTAATCATATTATTATGTTTTATAAATTTGCCAATATATAAAACTCCATATCCTATGTAGCTTCCACGTAACCAGAGCGCTTATCTATTAAACATTTTTTGCTTGGTTGTAATCATATTATTATGTTTTATAAATTTGCCAATATATAAAACTCCATATCCTGTGTAGCTTCCACGTAACCAGAGCACTTGTAAGGTACATTGCTGAGCTATAGAATGAAAGCACAACGACCAAGCACAACAAGATTGATTCACTAGGCTACAATGTATGAAAGATGGATTGGTAGGCTCCAAGCAGGGCGCGGCGCGGCTGAAAGCTCTAGTTTGATTTTGGTGAATTGATGAAACCCTAAGTGCTAACCTAGTTTATCTAAGTGATTATAAGATAGGTGACACATTCCAAGTGGTGAAGCAAATGAAGATCATGACATGATGATGGTGATGCCATGGTATTGATCAAGTGCTTGGACTTGGAAAAGAAGAAAGAGAAAAACAAAAAGCTCGAGGCAAAGGTGAAATTTATAGGAGCTTTTCGAATTCAGTGATCGAGACACTTAACGAGTGTGATCACATTTAGGATCAATAGTCGTACTATTAAGAGGGGTGAAACTCGTATCGAAATGCGTTTATCAAAGTGCCACTAAATGCTCTAACTCATTGCATATGCATTTAGGATCTAGTGGAAAGCTAACACCCTTAAAAATGTTTGTGAAAATATGCTAACACACGTGCACAAAGGTGATACACTTGGTGGTTGGCACATTTGATCAAGGGTGGTGAAGTTTGAGGGTCAAAAGGGGCTATTTCATATTGACCAGATTCTGCCTTAGGTAGTGACCGGACTCTGACCCTACGTCTGATCAGTGGTGAGCAGTGAAGACCACCCTCGGTCCTTTGACTGGACGCTGAGAAGAAATAGGACCGGACGTGCTAGGGGAGCATCCGGTCAAGTGATGACGCACGTTGACAAAAGCATCTGAACAGGACAGCAACGACTGGACTCTGATCCGTGTCCGGTCACCTATGATCGGACACGTCTGGTCAAGAAAAAATGGTTCTGGAACCTACTGGAAACGACCGGACTCTAGTGATGGAGCGTCCGGTCACTTTGAGCAGCGCATCCGATCACAACTTAACACGTGGCGTGAAGCAATCTAGCCATTAAGATCGGGCGCTCAGCATTTGAAGCTGATGACACATGGCGATCATCAGGTGACCGGACGTAGGGGTCTAGCGTTCGATCAACCTGACCGACGCGTCTGATCAACCTGTGTTTCATTGGACAGAGGAGCCAATGGTTCTATTCGTGGAGGCTCTCTATTTAAGCCACATGACCGGCTCAAGCTCACTCTCTTGGCCATTTGCATTGACATAGCAACCTTGTGAGCTTAGCCAAAGCCCTCACACTCATCTCCATCATTGATTCATCATCTTTGTGAGATTTGGAGAGAATCCAAGTGCATTGCTTGAGTGATTGCATCTAGAGGCACTTGGTGTTCATGTTTCGCTGTGAGATTCACTTGTTACTCTTGGTGGTTGTTGTCACTTAGATGGCTTGGAGCAGCGAGGATCGTTGAGTGGAGGTTGGTGATTGTCTCTGGCTCCGATCGTGGTGATTGTGAGGGGTCTTGTGCCTTTCCCAGCAGAGCGTCGAAAGGTAACTCTAGTGGATTGCTCGTGTCATTAAGTTACCTCACTTGTGGGTAGGTTCTTGCAGTGTCCAATTGTGTGGAGGAGGTTCTCACTTGTGGGTAGGTTCTTGCAGTGTCCAATTGTGTGGATGAGGTTCGTGCAACACCTCTTAGCAGTCGAACCACCAAGTGTTGGTCGACACAACGGGGACTAGCATGCTGGCAAGCACGTGAACCTTGGGAGACAAATTAGTTGTCTCTTGCTCTTTGGTATTCTCCTAGTGATTGAATTAGTATTCATCTTGTGATTGGTTCACTCCTCTATGCGGCGGTATAATCACCTTACTCATTTACATTTCCACAAACTAGTTGTAGCAAGCTCTTTAGTATAGCTAGAGTTGAGAGCTTGCTTTGTAGCTTAAGTTCATCTAGTGGAGCACTTTAGTGTAGCAAGTGTGAGAGCTCTTAGTGAGTAGTGACTTAGTAAATTGTGTGTCTAGTGATCATAGTATCTAGAATTGTTGGATAGGTGGCTTGCAACCCTTGTAGAGCTAGAGCAAGTTTGTTTTTCGCTATTTGTCATACTAATCAAATTACTCTAGTTGGTTTGTAGATTTTTAAATAGGCTATTCACCCCCCCTCTAGCCATATTAGGACCTTTCAAGTGGTATCAGAGCCGTGGTCACTGTTTGATTGAAGGCTTAACAACCTCGGTGTCAAAAGATGGCTCAAATTATGTTCAACCATGTGGGGGGCAAACCACCATTCTTTGATGACACATGTTATGATTATTGGAAGAGAAAGATGAAGATGTATCTTGGTTCAATCAATGATCAAGTGTGGGATGTGACCGAGAGTGACTATGCTATCATTGATCCCGATAATCTCACCAAGCAAGACAAGGCCAACAAGCAATGTAATACAATGGCTCTCAATACCATATGCAATGCCATTGATTCCAAGGTGTTTGAGCAAATCAAGGATTGTGATAGAGCTAATGAGGTGTGGAAGAGATTGGAGGAAACATATGAGGGCACACCGGCGGTGAAGAGTGCCAAGTTGTACATCCTTAAGGACAAGTTGACAAGCTTCAAGATGAAGGATGATGAGAGCATTCTAGAGATGTTTCATTGGTTGCAAGTGATTGTCATTGACTTGAAGGCTTTGGGAGAGAACATCAATGATGATGATGTCTCTCATCGGTTTTTGATGTGCTTACCTACAAGATTTGAGATGTTGAGATTGCTTATCATAAGAGGAGGATTAAAGGAGATTACCCCTAACTAAGTATTAGATGATGTCATGACACAAGAGACATACCATGTGGAAAGGGAAGGGGTTGACAAGAATGGCAAGAAGGAAGACGAAGACAAGAAGAAGAGTGTAGCATTCAAGGCTAGCTCATCATCTAAGAACAAGGTCAAGTCCAAGAAAGAATCAAGTGATGATGAGGATCTTAGTGACATTGATGATGAGGCCATAGCTCTATTTGTGCGCAAGATGGGCAAATTCATGAAGAAGAAGGGCTATGGTGCAAGAAAGAGAAGAGATCACACCAAAAGCAAGGAATATGTGAGAAGATGCTACAATTACAAGAGCCCCAATCATGTTGTAGCAGATTGTCCCTACAATAGTGACAATGATGAGGATAAGAAGAAGAAGCACAAGAAGGAGAAGGAGAAGAGCATGACCTTCCAACAAAAGAAGAAGGGTGGAGGGCTGGAGGCTATGTGGTTGCTTGGGATAGTGATGGCTCTTTGGATAATGATGGCTACAGTGATGATGGCAAGAAATCTATCAAGAAAGCACTAGCAAGCATCGCCATCAACAACAAGCCCTCCATCTTCGACACTCCATCGACATGCCTCATGGCAAAGCCTACCAAGGTAAAATATGATGTGAGTGATGATGATGAATGTGAAAGTGATGCTTGTAAGAGTGATGATGATGAGGAGGAGAACACCAAGGAGGAGCTCATGGACATATGTGAGCAAGTGCACACTTGCTTTGAGATAAAGAGAAAGGAGTGCAAAGAATTGCGCAAGAAAGTCAAATTTCTTGAGCAATCCTTTGATGAGCTAAATGCCACTCATGAGAGGCTAATAGAAGCCCATGCGAAGCTTGGCAAAGCTCACTCTAAGCTTGAAAAGGCTCACTCCTCTCTCATCGAGCAAGTGAAAATGGAGGAAGCCAAGAAGGAGCAAGTGATTGTGTCTTGTGATGTGGGACTAACATGTGATAGTATTGATGAATCTTTTTATAAGCCCATTGTAGTTGCTCCCACTAACCCTTCTTGTAGCACTTCTACTTCAACTTCACCTTTGAGTGATGGTTTCAATTGTGATGCCTCACTAATGGTGAAAAATAAGACCCTCAAGAAGGAGGTAAATGAGCTCACTCGTGCCTTAGGCAATGCCTATTGTGGAGATACCCACTTGCTAAAGTGCTTGGGTAGCCAAAGGTTTTCTCTCAACAAAGAGGGATTAGGCTATACCCCTGAAAGCATCTAGGCCCCTAGTTGGGTTTCGGTGATTAATGACGACACAAGATTACTATGACTAACAAGTGTTTTGCAGAGGCAATTTCATTTAGTTCAAGGTAATGGCAATTGATTGGGCAATCATAGTTGTCATGCCCCTATCGATGGAAATCATTTTGATTTTCAAAGGATGGATGATAAGGTTAAGGATGGACTAGTTCTAAGTGTCGTTTGGTGATGGAGAGACACTTAGAGTAGTTTAGGACTTTGTTTTTATTTGGTCATACTATTAAGGAGGGTATGGACTAGTAGCTTGACCTAGGTAAGTCTAGTGGGTTAGGTGTGGTGCACACTTGTTAAACCTAGCACTAGGTACCTTAGGAATAGCCCTAAGATCAATTGAAATAAACTTCATTCACATAGGATTTTGAGTTGGAAGTGAATGGAGGGTCAAATGATCTTGTCAGACCATGCTTCAAAGAGCTGTTTGGTGAGGGGTCGAGTAGGACACCATGTGATCTTACGCCTATAGCACGGCTCCTTGATGCTATTATGAGGAGGACTCTGCTCCCGAGGATGGGTTACCACAAGGGTTTGACTCGCATTCAGCTGTGGTTAGTGCATTCTCTGGTGTCTCAGACTATATTTGATATTTGGGATGTGATACTTTCAGAGATAGAGGATACACTAGCAGAGGGCTTCAGAGGTCATCGTCAGCTGCCTTATGCTCATTGGATCACTTTCCTAATCTGAAAGGCAGTTACATAGAAGTCTCCTGAGACAATGATAGAGTACACAGGTGCTACTACTGAGTTTCCACCATATGACATGACCCAGATGCTATGTCACAGTCGTGCGAGGACACCTTGCCAACCGAGCCATCGCCTAGAGGTACCAGAGACAGCAGCCCAGCATAATGAGATCATCAGGGGCATTGCAATGATAGAGGAGGAGCAGATTGATGCTCAGTAGGAGGATGTGGTCGAGAGCGACCTGAGTGATAGCTCTGATGGTGACTATCAGCCGATTCCACAGATGGCTCCTCGACCACACAACAGAGAGGCCAGTGGCTCTAGCTCTGCACCACCATAGCCACCGCAGACTGACCTAGCTCTTCTACCTATACTTGAGTGGATGAGGCAGGACTAGGCATGCCAGGCACAAGAGACCACAGCGGCACTTGCTCAGGTTCAGGCTCGATAGGATGAGTTTTAGAGGCAGCAGCAGGCCATGCAGCATCAATAGCTTATGATTCAGCAATAGTTACTTGGCTTCATGCAACATGTATTCACTACTATTGGGGTTGCTCCCCAGCAGTCTACACCTTAGATAGGCTAGCCTGCTACCACCACATTAGTGACTCCAGCTATACAACCCAGTGGGCTTTAAAGTTAGGGACCACTAGCTACTCAGTTTGCTTCACCTATAGAGCAGGTGTCCTAGTGGTTTGCTTCACCAATGACAGCTCAGGGTCCTCAATTTACTTCTATTGTTACGAGCTTCACTCTGACTCAGAGTTCTTCAATGTTAGTGATAGACACCCTAGTCTCCAGGAGTCTCGATGCTACCTTCAGTGAGCCTACAAGGCAGCCTATGTGGTAGAACCGCCTAATCTAATGCCTCCCAGGAGTGATTGTCTTCCATTAGACACTAAGCACCCAAAGGAGAACACTAAATTACTCAGTTCCGTCGGGCACACCCCAGGGGAGAACCCGAAAATCCACATTTTTGCCATCAGGATCACAAATGAGAGAATAAAGCTTACATCATTCTTAACCATTTCTTACATCACTTTTAGTACAACATCAGAGTATAATATTTATTTACTATAACAGTGGAATGTAATTATATTATCAGAGTTATGAATAACTTAATGTAACAGCGGAATATAAACATGATAACAAAGTTATGACAATTTAAGTTAACAGCGGAATGTAAACATGTGATCAGGATTACAGCGGAAATAAATATCTATTCATGACATGTTGAAGTATTGATATATAACAACTATGACAACAAATTATAAACTTTCATTTATAAAAACATTTGGTGAGAGTTGTAAATAACAACTACGATCGTAGCGTAAAGGAATCCTCGCTAAGCCCACCAGGAGGTATCCACACATAAGGGTCAGCTTTAGCCTCCACCTGTCACCTGCAACAGGGGGAATAAAACCCTGAGTACTCAATTGTACTCAGCAAGACTTACCCGACCGGAGAAAAGAAAAGACTCCAAGGATATGCAAGGCTATCTGGCTTGTGGGTTCATTGCATTTGCTGGAAGCATTACTAAGCGTGCATCCTTATATTCAATTTTGATTAATAGCCGCATTAGTTCAATAACTAACCATTCTATGTAAGCACCTATGCTACTTTCAAGCAGGTGGTAAGCAATCAAATTTCCTTTTTTCATCTTTCATCTTCCAGTTCTTACTATGGTGCTAGGCATAAGACAAGCCGTACCAACTCAGTGGCGATTCACGAACCAATGTCCCCAGCTGGGTACCCCGAAAACACATGCCCTGCTTGTACCCAAGACACAAGCAGGACTAACCCATCACTCTCCTATCCTGGGTGTCCAGGTCCCCATCCAAACTTGGACTCCAAGCCCCCACACCCTGAGTCTCGGACTCCGTGTGGTCCAAGGACCTCCACCATCCCCGCCTCCAATCAGTCGGTCCGGAAAGAGATGGATCTGTGACAAGAGAGCAACAAGTCTTCCAAGCGCCCATACACAAGTATGTGCTCAGGATAATAAGATCTGTGACTTGTCTCGATAGCTTATGCAACGATCGGTCCTTAACCGACCAGACAGGGAAAGCGGTGTAACCAAGCCATGTTCCGTGTCCACGGTGACACAACCTCTTACACCCACCAATACCCAAACCATATCCCTGCCTGGTCACCATTTTTTCCCTTTCCACCATTTATATCTTTCAAGTGATAACAATCCAGTAATATATTTCCTATCTCTCGCGAGTCATAGGCAATCACTCAACTTCTACCAGAGTCCTGTAGCATAGCATTCTACATGATCCTGTCATACTAGTAAGACTCATAGGATAAAGATATATATATGCAAGTGGGTTTCAATCAACTCCTTAAAACTTAATGCACAAATATACTTTAAACTGCAAAAAAGTAGGGGTTATGCACCGGGGCTTGCCTGGGTAAAATATAACTAAAAGTTAGTATTTGCATCTTCGAATCATCCACCATCATCTGAATAGGAAGCCCATTACATCATCTTCTGGAGAGAATACCATTACACCATCTTCGGATTCCTAATCATCCTTCAATTGATCCGTTGATCCATCATCGTACCTATATGATATGCATTAATGCAAATGCATAGATGTAAATAATCAACGACAGTCAAAATGCTTAGAAATCCGATAACGCCTCACAGCTAACACGATAGCTCTAACGTAGGTCTACATATCTATGTTGTCGAATAAGGCGTTACTTCCCAATCACCGTTTTAGTTATACAAACCCAAGTTATTTCTTTATTTCATTCCATCGATTTAATCTTTATTCGCAATAGGATGTCATTATCTATTTAGCAACTAATTATTATGGAGCTACAAAAATTACAGTGAGTACCTAATATTGCTAGGAGCCTACTGTACAAATTTCAGATTCAACACTATTACCAATTGATCATGGAAATTCCTACAAGTTTATATTTCACAATATTAAGTACCTTAAATTATTTATATAACTTCCAAGAACATTATCAAACTATGTGAACAAACTATACTAACAGGTAGATCATAATTTTAGGAGACTAACAAAACTGGTTTCACAATTTTTGGACAACTACACAATTTTATATTGACTTTACAAGTTTTATTCCCAAAACTAAATTAATAAGCGCTTTATAAGACTAAAGGGCCAGCGGCTTGGCTCGGCCCGCGAACACACGCTCGGCCTGCTGGCCAGACGCAGCCCAGTGACAAGGCAACCCAAGCAGACAGATGAGCGGCGGCCCAGGCAGAGACGGGCATGCACGCATCCCAGTGAGAGCCGGCAACCCACACAAACACGCAGCGCGCAGCCCAAGCACGCGGTAAAGGGCACGGTGGCCTAGGCGATAGGCAGGCCCAGGCAGACGGCGTGGCCTGCTGCCCAGCAGCGGCAGCCTCAAATGCGGCCCATGACCGGCTAACCAGCTTGGCCCGAAGGCGCTCGCGCGGCCCAGCCACGCGGGGTGGCCCACAGGGGCGCGCGTGGCCTTCCAACCAGGTGGCCCAACCAAGCGACTTCTTAGGCCTAAATCTTAGATCCAGATCATTTTACCTTCACTTCTAGCTTTAGAGGGTCAGACCACTCAGAGTTCAGGGTCAGAGGATGATGCAGCTTAGTTTTAAATCTCTCACTGTACCTTAGCGCTCGACTCGTCTGCTCCTGTCCTACCATCCGACCCAAAGGGGGAGAGGGAGCGAGTATGTTAGATCTAGAGGGAGCGTTAGATCTAGGGGGAGCGTGTGATTCGTTTCTTTTGCGTGAGACTCCATGCATTCACGTTTACTTTCATGCATTGTCTTATTTACTTGTGATGGTGAGACTTATGTGACATGTGTGCTCTCTACATTGATATATATATATATATCATGTCACTTGGTTATGCTTATTTGCTTTGTTTCTGCGTTTTACTCCGATTCAAATGAGATTTACTTCATGTACTCATGCTTAATTCATATTTTTTAGTACAACATGTTGGCTTGGGTCATATAAGCATGTCTAACATCTTTGCTCTTATTGTCAAAAGCTTATATGAACCAAGCATGTTGAAAACCTTACTCATCTCTTCTACATACTTGAGGTTGTGTTGTCACTAATCACCAAAAAGGAGGAGATTGAAAGCATCTAGGCCCCTAGTTAGGTTTCGGTGATTAATGACGACACGAGATTACTATGACTAACGTGTATTTTGCAAAGGCAATTTTAGTTAGGTCATGATAATGGCAATTGATTGGGCAATCATGGTTATCATGCCCCTGTCGATGGAAATCATTTCAGTTTTCAAAGGATGGACAACAAGGTTATGTACGGACTAGTTCTAAGTGTCGTTTGGTGATGGAGAGACACTTAGAGTAGTTTAGGATTTTGTTTTCCTTTAGCCATACTATTAAGGGGGTATGGACTAGTAGCTTGACCTAGGTAAGTCTAGTGGGTTAGGTGTGGTGCACACTTGTCAAACCTAGCACTAGGTAGCTTAGGAATAGCCCTAAGACCAATTGGAGTAAACTTCATTCACATAGGATTTTGAGTTGGAAGTGAATGGAGGGTCAAATGATTGACCAGACACTAGTCTGGTTATGCTCAGACGCTGAGTGAAAGTGCACCGAACGCTGGGTACCTACGTCCGGTCAACTCCAAAGAGGTTCTAGAGAGACTTTTTCCTGTCCAGACGCGTCCGATGTGTGCTGATCGGACAATGGTCAGGATCTGGTACCTGATCGGACGCTAAATAGTGAAGTGACCGGACTCTGGGTGCTAGTGTCCGGTCAACATCAGTAAGGTTCTAGAGAGCATTTTTCTTGATCGGACACATCCGGCCAGTGCTGACCAGACGTAGGTCAGAGTCCGGTCAGAGTTTAACGGATCTTTCTGACACAGTGGTGGGTATAACTGACTGGAGCATTTGGTCAACCCGTAGAATGTTGACTCAGCCTCCAAACATTATGTTTTGAATGAGGGAGTATAAATACTTACTCGACTCGTCCATGAGAGGTCTCTTGCCCATTTGATCAGCTGAGAAACACCTTTGGAGTGTAAGGGAGAGCAAGAGCTTAGTGAGGTGATTGAGATTTGAGAATCCAAGATTAAGGACATCATTAGTATATAGAGAGTAGCAAGTGTGCATCCACCCTTCTCATTAGGCTTGGCTTGGTATAACACCCGGTTTTAGAGACAAAACCAGATACACACTATATGTGAGCCTAGGAAGTCAAATCTCACATATAGCCACAAATAAAGGTAATATCAAAAGACAATACTTATTACATAATGTATTAGTAAGAAGAATATGACCTCAGAGTATAGACAGCAGAAAGGCAACTCCAATCTTTTGGCGAAGACTCCAAATCCACAGGGACAACTGACTGGTGGATCACAAGCCTAACTCCTCCAAACCAGCAATCTGGTACCCATCTGGGATTTTTATCCAATATATAGAAAAGTAAAGCAAGTGTAAGTACATGTCGTACTTAACAATTATATCATGGGGTTCATGAGGCTCAAAAAGGCTGACACTGGTTTAACTGCGATTAGCTTTAATAGATCATCTTTTTAAGCAGTTGGGTGGCAAATAATTTATCATTCCCATAAACACATGATCAGGTAAACATGAATAATGTATAGCATAAACAATCAATTATTAGCATCATCATTATCCATTAGTGATCATCTCTATTCCATAAGGGTCCAAGGCCGATCGTGTCTGTGAGCACGGCTGTTATAACAGTTTTACACTCTATAGAGGTTGTACACGTTCACTGTGAGTCGTGATTTACCCTTTCGCCTAAGGTAGCTAATCTCTTGACCCACTTCCAAGGAAGGTTGGCAGGGTTCACTATGAAGCCTTTCAAAGGTTCGTCTAACAAGTTAGGGCCGCTAGGCGTATGTGGCCCATCTCTTGGAGTGGCACGCGTAGGCATCGCAGCACGGTACACACTTCCTAGCAGCAAAGGAAACATACCCTGCGCCTTAAAGGTAACCACTAACAAGCTAGAAAAGATCCTCATACTGAGCTAAAGCCAGAGCCATATGGCCCTCACAGCTGTACTATAAGTCCCGGATGATCGCTTACAGATAAGTCCTTAGGGAGAGGAATCTGAAGCATATAAACACTCCAACCCCCTATTTCCATGTTACTAAAAAGTCATGTTTTAATGTTTATTGCATATACCATTAGTCAAGTTACCAGATCATGGTTTTGATTAAGCACTAGCAAAAACTATCCCATGCAATATCCCAAAGGTATCAAGGTACAAGTTATCAAATATCTAGGATATCCAATTTGGCAACAAGGTAGACACATGCAATATGAATTAAGTGTTTAAATGTGAATAGGTAACAAGGATAGTTCCATGCTATACTTGCCTTACACACCGATCCTTTGGTAAGCTTTAATCTTCACGTCCTTCTTCTTCTTCTGGATTACCACATGTATCTCACCGACTGGACATAATCGTAGAACACACAAACATCCATACACATACATGCATAGCATACAATTGCATCTATATCAGAATAGTACACCAATCATAAAAAAATAAGTAAAAGAGATTGAAATACGATTCTACGCATCACTACGAACACACAGTCGCGAGAGGTACGCTAATCGGAGCTACGGTTGAAAAGTTACAACCACCGAGAGATTTGCTTAATACGTGGAAAAGAAAACTATAGGCTTTGTTTATGTTAACCATATGAATTCAAATATAAAAGATATTTTATAATTAATATAGATTAAATTAAGTCAATTTTAAATTATAAAACAAAAGTAAAACAAATCATATTTTATGTATAAAACCCAGTTGCATAATCATTAATCAAGATATGATTTAAACCATATTATTTTAGAAATAACAATATAGTAAACACTATTACTAATGCGTAGATCTCATCGTTATGAATCCAACGTAACTTGAACGGACTATTTCGGAATTAAAATGAATAAGTTATGATTTAAATAAGTTTTCCTTTAATTAAATAATAGATTAAAGCCACCCATGAATTTCAAGTGTTGAAAACATGCCTAACAGTAGTATAAACACATAGATAACGTAAATACGGTCTTAACGCAATTCGAACGGATCAAATTGGACTTAAAACGCAAAAGTTACGCATGAAATAAGGTTCAGTGGCATTTCTATAAATAACTCGAACTCATTTTTGAATTAAAACAATTAAAATCTGAATTTAAATGAATTTTGGACTGCGCGCACTGTTTATGGAAACTATAGGGACTTAAACGAATAAAAATTGGGCTGATTTGTAATTCATTTGAACTGCTACGGACTACGGGTTGATTACTTCGAAACACGGGGGCTTTTCTGTAAGATGCACATGGCTTGACTGCGGGTTGACCAGGGTGCTGACCAGGCGAACACGTGGTGCGCTTCAGTTGGCGCGGTGCACCACGTGGCGTGGGCGCATGCTGACACGGCGGGGTGGACCAGGTCCACGGTCCGCGTGGAACGGTCACTTAATCCAACCAGTGATCTAATCTTGGCCGTTCAAAATAGATCCGATGGCGCAGGTGGGATGAGGTGATTACCCATCGCTGCACAGTGCCTCCGGAGAGGGCGCCATGGCCGGCGGCGAGCCAAGCTCGGCGGTGGACACCGGTACTACAATTTCGTCCATCCCAATCAAAACAAAACCCACTGGCCTGAAGCATAGGACCCCGCAAACTTTACACTCTATAGAGGTTGTACACGTTCACTGTGAGTTGTGATTTACCCTTTCGCCTAAGGTAGCTAATCTCTTGACCCACTTCCAAGGAAGGTCGGCAGGGTTCACTATGAAGCCTTTCAAAGGTTCGTCTAACAAGTTAGGGCCGCTAGGCGTATGTGGCCCATCTCTTGGAGTGGCACGCGTAGGCATCGCAGCACGGTACACACTTCCCAGCAGCAAAGGAAACATACCCTGCGCCTTAAAGGTAACCACTAACAAGCTAGAAAAGATCCTCATACTGAGCTAAAGCCAGAGCCATATGGCCCTCACAGCTGTACTATAAGTCCCGGATGATCGCTTACAGATAAGTCCTTAGGGAGAGGAATCTGAAGCATATAAACACTCCAGCCCCCTATTTCCATGTTACTAAAAAGTCATGTTTTAATGTTTATTGCATATACCATTAGTCAAGTTACCGGATCATGGTTTTGATTAAGCACTAGCAAAAACTATCCCATGCAATATCCCAAAGGTATCAAGGTACAAGTTATCAAATATCTAGGATATCCAATTTGGCAACAAGGTAGACACATGCAATATGAATTAAGTGTTTAAATGTGAATAGGTAACAAGGATGGTTCCATGCTATACTTGCCTTACACACCGATCCTTTGGTAAACTTTAATCTTCACGTCCTTCTTCTTCTTCTGGATTACCACATGTATCTCACCGACTGGACATAATCGTAGAACACACAAACATCCATACACATACATGCATAGCATACAATTGCATCTATATCAGAATAGTACACCAATCATAGAAAAATAAGTAAAAGAGATTGAAATATGATTCTACGCATCACTACGAACACACAGTCGTGAGAGGTACGCTAATCGGAGCTACGGTTGAAAAGTTACAACCACCGAGAGATTTGCTTAATACGTGGAAAAGAAAACTATAGGCTTTGTTTATGTTAACCATATGAATTCAAATATAAAAGATATTTTATAATTAATATAGATTAAATTAAGTCAATTTTAAATTATAAAACAAAAGTAAAACAAATCATATTTTATGTATAAAACCCAGTTGCATAATCATTAATCAAGATATGATTTAAACCATATTATTTTAGAAATAACAATATAGTAAACACTATTACTAATGCGTAGATCTCATCGTTATGAATCCAACGTAACTTGAACGGACTATTTCGGAATTAAAATGAATAAGTTATGATTTAAACAAGTTTTCCTTTAATTAAATAATAGATTAAAGCCACCCATGAATTTCAAGTGTTGAAAACATGCCTAACAGTAGTATAAACACGTAGATAACGTAAATACGGTCTTAACGCAATTCGAACGGATCAAATTGGACTTAAAACGCAAAAGTTACGCATGTAATAAGGTTCAGTGGCATTTCTATAAATAACTCGAACTCATTTTTGAATTAAAACAATTAAAATCTGAATTTAAATGAATTTTGGACTGCGCGCACTGTTTATGGAAACTATAGGGACTTAAACGAATAAAAATTGGGCTGATTTGTAATTCATTTGAACTGCTACGGACTACGGGTTGATTACTTCGAAACACGGGGGCTTTTCTGTAAGATGCACATGGCTTGACTGCGGGTTGACCAGGGTGCTGACCAGGCGAACACGTGGTGCGCTTCAGTTGGCGCGGTGCACCACGTGGCGTGGGCGCATGCTGACACGGCGGGGTGGACCAGGTCCACGGTCCGCGTGGAATGGTCACTTAATCCAACCAGTGATCTAATCTTGGCCGTTCAAAATAGATCCGATGGCGCAGGTGGGATGAGGTGATTACCCATCGCTGCACAGTGCCTCCGGAGAGGGCGCCATGGCCGGCGGCGAGCCAAGCTCGGCGGTGGACACCGGTACTACAATTTCGTCCATCCCAATCAAAACAAAACCCACTGGCCTGAAGCATAGGACCCCGCAAACTTTACACTCTATAGAGGTTGTACACGTTCACTGTGAGTTGTGATTTACCCTTTCGCCTAAGGTAGCTAATCTCTTGACCCACTTCCAAGGAAGGTCGGCAGGGTTCACTATGAAGCCTTTCAAAGGTTCGTCTAACAAGTTAGGGCCGCTAGGCGTATGTGGCCCATCTCTTGGAGTGGCACGCGTAGGCATCGCAGCATGGTACACACTTCCCAGCAGCAAAGGAAACATACCCTGCGCCTTAAAGGTAACCACTAACAAGCTAGAAAAGATCCTCATACTGAGCTAAAGCCAGAGCCATATGGCCCTCACAGCTGTACTATAAGTCCCGGATGATCGCTTACAGATAAGTCCTTAGGAGAGGAATCTGAAGCATATAAACACTCCAGCCCCCTATTTCCATGTTACTAAAAAGTCATGTTTTAATGTTTATTGCATATACCATTAGTCAAGTTACCGGATCATGGTTTTGATTAAGCACTAGCAAAAACTATCCCATGCAATATCCCAAAGGTATCAAGGTACAAGTTATCAAATATCTAGGATATCCAATTTGGCAACAAGGTAGACACATGCAATATGAATTAAGTGTTTAAATGTGAATAGGTAACAAGGATGGTTCCATGCTATACTTGCCTTACACACCGATCCTTTGGTAAACTTTAATCTTCACGTCCTTCTTCTTCTTCTGGATTACCACATGTATCTCACCGACTGGACATAATCGTAGAACACACAAACATCCATACACATACATGCATAGCATACAATTGCATCTATATCAGAATAGTACACCAATCATAGAAAAATAAGTAAAAGAGATTGAAATATGATTCTACGCATCACTACGAACACACAGTCGTGAGAGGTACGCTAATCGGAGCTACGGTTGAAAAGTTACAACCACCGAGAGATTTGCTTAATACGTGGAAAAGAAAACTATAGGCTTTGTTTATGTTAACCATATGAATTCAAATATAAAAGATATTTTATAATTAATATAGATTAAATTAAGTCAATTTTAAATTATAAAACAAAAGTAAAACAAATCATATTTTATGTATAAAACCCAGTTGCATAATCATTAATCAAGATATGATTTAAACCATATTATTTTAGAAATAACAATATAGTAAACACTATTACTAATGCGTAGATCTCATCGTTATGAATCCAACGTAACTTGAACGGACTATTTCGGAATTAAAATGAATAAGTTATGATTTAAACAAGTTTTCCTTTAATTAAATAATAGATTAAAGCCACCCATGAATTTCAAGTGTTGAAAACATGCCTAACAGTAGTATAAACACGTAGATAACGTAAATACGGTCTTAACGCAATTCGAACGGATCAAATTGGACTTAAAACGCATGAAATAAGGTTCAGTGGCATTTCTATAAATAACTCAAACTCATTTTTGAATTAAAACAATTAAAATCTGAATTTAAATGAATTTTGGACTGCGCGCACTGTTTATGGAAACTATAGGGACTTAAACGAATAAAAATTGGGCTGATTTGTAATTCATTTGAACTGCTACGGACTACGGGTTGATTACTTCGAAACACGGGGGCTTTCTGTAAGATGCACATGGCTTGACTGCGGGTTGACTAGGGTGCTGACCAGGCGAACACGTGGTGCGCTTCAGTTGGCGCGGTGCACCACGTGGCGTGGGCGCATGCTGACACGGCGGGGTGGACTAGGTCCACGGTCCGCGTGGAACGGTCACTTAATCCAACCAGTGATCTAATCTTGGCCGTTCAAAATAGATCCGATGGCGCAGGTGGGATGAGGTGATTACCCATCGCTGCACAGTGCCTCCGGAGAGGGCGCCATGGCCGGCGGCGAGCCAAGCTCGGTGGTGGACACCGGTACTACGATTTCGTCCATCCCAATCGAAACAAAACCCACTGGCCTGAAGCATAGGACCCCACAAACTTAACGAATGCGCTATCGAGGGCGGGGAACACACCGGAGCGGTGATCCTGCGGTGGCGCCTTGAACGGCGGTTCGGGAGCTCGCTGCTACGTCGTTCTAGGGCGTCAACTACCAAAAAGGGGGCACAGGGAGGTGGAGAAGCTCACCGTGATGTGTCTGGAGGTGGTTGCGGCATCCGAGGAGGCTCGGTAGGGGTGGTCGACGATGGCGGCGATGGCTGGAGAGAGAAGGAGGGCGCGGGTGAGATGAATCCAATCGAAACGAAGCTAAAACATGAAATTGGAGGTACCTCAAGTTGCGGGAGAATACGGCGGAGTTCTGGGACACGTCGGCGTCGAGGTTTGCACTCGGGAGTGGGGGATTCACCGGCGGCGGTGAGTGCGAGCTTGAGCGGCGGTCGGAAAAGGGGCAGAGGGGAGGGCTCAGCATTTATAGGCGGGCAGGGCTGTAGCGTAGAAGGAAAGAGAGCACGCGATGATTGGTTGCCTTCCATGTAGGAGCGCCGACGCGATGGCTTGCCGGGTTTGGCCGCGCCATTGCTGGGACGGAGGAAGGAAAGAGGCAAGGGAAAGAAAAGGAAAGGGAGAGAGGCGGTGCTGACTTGCAGGACCTGCGGGTAGTGAGAGGGAGCGGACGGCTCATGCGGGCGGCGTAAGCGCGTGGTGAAGGGCCAAATGGCTAGGTGCGTGTGGGGCAGACCGAGCAGGCTGCGTTGGTGGGCTAGCGCGCTGAGTGGGCCGCAGCATCGAGCAGCAGGCCGCCAAGCAGTGGGCCACGTGGGTGAGAAAGGAAGGGAGGGGAGACGCGCGCTGGGCTAGCCGAGACAAGGGAAAGAGCGGGCCAGGGAAAAGAACAGTGGGCCTTCGGGCCAAAAATGAGAGAGGGGAGGTTTTCTTATTTTTTTTCAAATCAAATTCTTTTCTATTTCTAGTTTTCAATTCTAAGCTAAATTCAATTCAAATTCAAGTATAGTTTTAATTATACTTTCTTATTCAAATAAAAATAGACAATTTTGTTTGGCTTTCCAAGACAAACTTTACAAGTTTAAAAATACTTTTATTGTTCTAATTTTCTTTTCTTTCTTTTCTTTTATTTCAAAGCCATTTTTAATTTCATTACCAAAGCAATTTTAACCAATTTGAATTTTTCACTCAAATCCACTCAATTAAATCGAATGCAATGGCATGTATGCTCAAACATGTTACTACCTTATGATGAATTTTAAATTAATGAAAATTTTTATTTTCCTATATTTCATGTGCACAAAAATTCATAAATAAATCATTTTAGCTCTATTTCAAAAGAGGCAAATTTTAGGGTGTTACACTTGGTCAAGTGAGAGTTTGTTCTTGTTACTCTTGGTGGTTGCCATCACCTAGATGGCTCAGTGGTGATTGAGAGCTTGGTGATCATCCGGCGGAGCTTGTGGATAACCCAACTCAAGTTGTGAGCGATTGTGGGTGATTCACCACGATGGAGTGTCAAAGAATTAGCCCATAGAGGGCACTTAATCCTTGCGTGGATCAAGGGAGAGCTACACCCTTGCGCGAGTGCTCCAATGAGGACTAGTGGGGAGTGGCGACTCTTCGATACCTTAGAAAAACATCGCCGCGTTCCTTTCCCTCTCTTTACTCTGAGCATTTACATTTGAGCAATTCATTTCATGTCTTTATATTCCTATAATTGCTATGCTAGAGTAGGATTGGAATCTAGGGTGCAAAACTTTTGTACAGTAGAACAATATAAACATATTCTAGGCACAAGGGGTGAAGTGGGCTAAGTGTAGGGCTTAATTATTGCAAAGAATTTAGAATTAGCCCAATTCATCCTCCCTCTTGGGCATCTTGATCCTTTCAACCCCCAAGAAAGGCAAGGTGGCCTTTGTCACTCCCAAAGCTAGCTTTGTGAAGGTCAATGGTCAGTTTTGCAATAGATGTAAGCAAGTTGGGCATATAGAGCAATATTGCAAGACTATCAAGAACAAGCAACCTAATGTATCCTCAATTAGATTTGATTCTTGTTACATGCTTGTTAAGGGTGCCAATGGTGTGAAGGCTAAGTTCATTGGTGCACCAAATGTGGGCCTAAAGAAGAAGGTCATTTGGGTACCAAAGACCTTGGTAATTAACCTTTAAGGACCCAATCAAATTTGGGTACCAAAGAAGAAGGCTTCTCATTGATAGCAATGCTTGTAAGTGCCTTTTTCTTGGTGGTCTTGTCATCATCACTCACATCATCATCACTGGAGGAAGCATTACTATCCCAAGTGACCACATATGAATCACCCTTCTTCTTCTTGAAGGTCATCTTATCCTTCTTCTCTTTCTTTTCCTTCTTGTCCTTCTTCTTGTTCTTCTTGTCATCATCTTTGTTACTATTATATGGACATTGAGCAATTAGATGATCTTTGCTTCCACAATTGAAGCACCTTCTTGACTCTTCCTTATTCTTGGATGAAGATTTCTTCCTTCTAGCATGGTAGCCTTTCTTCATCATGAACTTGCCAAATCTCTTAACAAAGAGAGCCATCTTCTCATCATCATCATCCCATGAGCCATCATCTTCACTTGATGTATCTTGTTTTGCCTTGCCCTTGGATGATGTGGCCTTGAATGCCATGCTCTTCTTCTTCTCATCTTTCTTCTCCTTCTTTTCTTCCTTCTCATCATCATCTCTATATGTATCATCAGTCATTATATCACCCAACACTTGGTTTGGTGTCATGGTGTCCAAATCACTTCTCACTAGAATAGTGACCAATGTGCCAAATCTTGAGGGTAAGCATCTCAAGAACTTGTGGGAGAAGTCCTTGTCCTTCACCTCTTCTCCAAGTGCTTTGACATCATTGACAAGCACTTGAAGCCTATGGAACATCTCCGACACACTTTCATCCTCCTTCATCTTGAAGCTTGCAAACTTCTCTTTGAGAATGTATACCTTTGCACCCTTCACGGCTTGACTGCCCTCAAATGATTCTTCCAACTTCTTTCATGCCTCATGAGCTCTCTCAATGTTCTTGATTTGCTCAAATTTTCTCTTATCCAAAGCATCATGGATGGCACTAAGAGCAATGTCATTATTTTGGAGTAGTATTTCTTCGGCGACGGTGGGAGCCTCTTCATCATCAATCTCAATCTTGGTCTCTACCACCTTCCAAACCTTCCTATTGATTGACTTGATATAAGTTGTCATCTTAGCCTTCCAATAGGGATAGTTTGATCCATAAAATTGGGTGGCTTCTTGGTGTTGTTGATTTGAGCCATTTTTACATCGAAGGTTGTTAAGCCTCAAATCACTGTGACCTTGGCTCTGATACCACTTGAAAGGTCCCAATGGCTAGAGGGGGGGTGAATAGCCTATTAAAAATTTCTACAACAACACTTAACAAACCGGTTAGACAATTATGAGGCGAAGCAAGTATTGCGATAGCCTACCAAAAATACAAGCCACCTACCATAATTCTAGTTTATATAGTTTTTATCCACACAATGGCTATGTCACCATACCAAGTTAGTGCGCTCTCAAATGCTAACTAAAGAGCCACACTAACCAAACTAACAAGCTCTCACAACTAGCTACACTAAAGAGCTTGACAACTAGTTTGCGGTAATGTAAAGAGAGTGAGCAAGATGGTTATACCACCATGTCGAGGAAGGAGCCAATCAATCACAAGAATGAATACTAATGAAGACCAATCACCTCGGAATCAAATGATGACACAAAGATTTTTTTTCCCGAGGTTCACTTGCTTGCCGGCAAGCTAGTCCTCATTATGGCGATTCACTCACTTGGAGGTTCATGAGCTAATTGGCATCACACGCCAAACCCTCAATAGGGTGTCGCACAACCAACACAAGATGAGGATCATACAACCCACGAGCAATCCACTAGAATACCTTTTGGCTCTCCGCCGGGGAAAGGTCAAGAACCCCTCACAATCATCACGATCGGAGCCGGAGATAATCACCAACCTCCGCTCGACGATCCTCACTGCTCCAAGCCGTCTAGGTGTCGGCAACCTCCAAGAGTAACAAGCGAATCCCGCAGTGAAACACAAACACCAAGTGCCTCTAGATGCAAACACTCAAGCAATGCACTTGGATTCACTCCCAATCTCACAAAGATGTTGAATCTATGATGGAGATGAGTGGGAGGGCTTTGGCTAAGCTTACAAGGTTGCTATGTCAATGCAAATGGCCAAGAGAGTGAGCTTGAGCCAGCCATGGGGCTTAAATAGAAGCTCCCATGAAATAGAGTTGTTGGCTTCTCAGTCCACTGAAAAATAGGGCAACCGAACACGCCGGTCAGATCAACTAGACGCTGGCATCTAGTCGCGCGATGCACGCCACGTGGCCCCTGCTTCAAATGCTAATCGCCCGATCTTAATGGTCATTAGTACATTTAAGTTGTGACCGGACGTGCTGCTTCGAAGTGACCGGACATAGGACCTTAGCATCTAGTCGTTTCTAGTAAGCATCTAGAGATAATTTTTCATGATTGGACGCGTCCGGTAACCCTTGATCAGACTCACCCAACATCTAGTCAGTCACCCTCTTCACTGTGTGCTGCCACATCAGCAGGACTGGACGCACCGCATCAGCGTCCGGTCACTAAGTGACCCAGCATTCGGTTGAAGACTGATGCCAGCGTCTTCACTGCTTCCAATGACCGGACGTAGGACCCCAGCGTCTGGTCACTACGTGATCAGCGTCCGGTGCACTCTGTGAAATCCTATCTTTTCTATAAAGAGCGCCGGTGGCACCGTCGGACTATCCGCACTCTACGGGCGGACACTCCGCTGGTGGAGTTTCAAACCCTTGCTCCCACATGCTAAACACAATGTGTATCACCTTCATGCATGTGTGTTAGCATATTTTCACAAACATTTTCAAGGGTGTTTGCACTCCACTAGAACCTAAATGCATATGCAATGAGTTAGAGCATCTAGTGGCACTTTAATAACCACATTTCGATATGAGTTTCACCCCTCTTAATGGTACGGCTATCAATCCTAAATGTGATCACACTCACTAAGTGTCTCAATCACCAAAAACAAATTGGCTCCTACCACTTATACCTTTGCCTTAAGCCTTTTGTTTTTCTCTTTCTTCTTTTTAAGTCCAAGCACTTGATCATCACCATGGCATCACCATCATCATGTCATGATCTTCATTTGCTTCACCACTTGGAATGTGCTACCTATCTCATGATCACTTTGATAAACTAGGTTAGCACTTAGGGTTTCATCAATTCACCAAAACCAAACTAGAGCTTTCAGCTAAGTGTAGGGCTTAATTATTGCAAAGAATTTAGAATTAGCCGAATTCACGCCCCCCTCTTGGGCATCTTGATCCTTTCAATTGGTATCGGAGCCTTGTGCTCATTAAATTAGGCTTAACCGCCTAGAGCAAGATGTCCCATGGGGATGGACCTTCTCCTATCTTTGAGGGAGATGATTTTCCTTATTGGAAAATTCGTATGGAGGCTTATCTAGAAGCTTTAGATGTTGGAGTTCTTAGAGCCACCTCAAAAGGATTCCTAAAATCTAAGGATCCCATAAACCTTCAAGGCGATGAGGTTAATTACGAGAAGTAGAATGCAAAGGCTAGAAACACCCTCTTTAGAGGCCTTTGCAAGGATGTGTTTAACCATGTGCGGAACCACAAAGACGCCCGTGCACTATGGTCAAACATTTATGCGCTCCATGAGGG
Source organism: Miscanthus floridulus (assembly GCF_019320115.1). NCBI lineage: Eukaryota > Viridiplantae > Streptophyta > Magnoliopsida > Poales > Poaceae > Miscanthus > Miscanthus floridulus. The sequence goes on from NC_089589.1 coordinate 46,725,727, forward strand.
AACCAAGAGTGAGCGTGAGGAACGCTACCATCTTGTGATGAAAAAGCTTAATTCATTTGAGATGCTTCCTAGAAAAAGTGCTAATGAAATATATTCATGCTTGAATGTTCTTGTAGAGAAAGTCAATGGGCTTGGACTCACACAAATACAACCCTCCAATGTTGTAAGAAAGATCTTGATTATCCTCCCCATTGACAAATATGAGCATATTGTGATGGTGCTTTATCAAGGTGATCTTTCCACCGCTACACCAACTCAAATATTAGGGAAGATCAATGCACATGAGATGTACATGCACATCACTCCACAAGATGGCTCTTCTTCTACCAAGAAGAAAGACTTGGAATTCAAGGCTAGCCAAGAGAAGAGAGGCAAAGCAAGAGTTGATCATGAAAGCTCAAGTGATGATGAGATTGATGATGCAAGTCTTGCTCTCATGGTGAGAAGAACCACCAAGATGCTCAAGAAGCTCAATAAGAATGGTGTCAAGTTTGATGGCAAGAAGAAGAAAATCTTCACTAGTAATAGAAGGAAGCCCATCTCCAAGATGGATTGCTATAATTGTGGAGAACTTGGTCATCTGGCTCATCAATGCCCCAAAACCAAGAAAGACAAGTACAAGAAGTACAAGGGCAAGAAAGATGACTCAAGTGATGAAGATTATGATGAGAAGAAGAAGAATAAGCCATACAAGAAGAATGATGGCAAGAAGGAGTTTCATAAGAAGAAAAAGAATGGCAAGGCTTATATTGTTGGTGATTGGCTTACAGATATTGAATCATCAAGTGGCTCATCCGATGATGAAAGTGAGAATGAGAACGAGAAGGTGGTCACTATTGTAATTGATTCTTCACTATCTTCATCGCCATCACCATCGTCATCCTCTACACACCTATGCTTTATGGCCAAGGGTGAACGAAAGGTGCAAAATGATGATGATAATAGTGGTGATGATAATGCTAGCAATAATGATAGTGATAGTGATGAAGAATTTGAATCACCTTCTCATGATGATCTTGTCAAGTTGCTAAATCAATATACTAAAATCATTAGAAAGACAAGAGCAAAAAATGAAAAGCTAGAACTTGAGAAGGACTCACTCTTAGCTAAATATGACATAGCTGAAAAAGCTAGTGTTGAGCTTAGAGAAGAAAATAAAATTATATCATCCAAACTCAAGGAGATCAAATCTTCTAAAAAGGAGCTTAAAGAAAAACATGATAAACTTGAGGGATACATAATGAGCTCACCACTAGCTACAATTTGCTAAAAGAAGAGTACACCAATCTCAAGATTAATCATGACAATCTTATTGTTTCTCATGAGTCATTATCCAATGAGCCACATGATGCTACTAACAATGTTGTTAAGATTGATATAGCTACATCATGTGATGATTTGATTGTTGAGAGCATTGAGCAAGGTTCTAGTAGCAAAGTCAAGAACGTGGTTGAGTCTAACAACTATGATGAGTATGTCAAGCTCAAGAATGAGAATGAAAAGCTCAAGAAAGATCTTGAAAAGCTCTCAACCACCAACACAATTGTGATTGAGAATCTTGACAATGATTGTGATATAGCTCTTAAGAATAAGATGCTTAAAGAAGAGAACAAGAGACTCAAGATGGAGAAAAATCATGATGAACTTAGAGAAGAAAATAAGAAGCTCAAGTTGGAAAAAGAACATCTCAAGACCGGTTTGAGCAAGTTCACAAGACGCCAATATCTCCAAAGTGAGCTACTCATGAACACCATGATGAACATGGATACAAATGGTATTTGGTACTTGGCAAATCAAGAGAAGAAGGCTCATGCTCAACATCAACAACAACACAAGTCAAAGCCTAAGCCAAAGAGATGTATTGAGTGTGGACAAGAAGGTCACTTTGCCCATGAGTGTCAAGCTCCACCACCACAACCCTAGCCCAAGCATGCTAGACCCTTTGCCTTCAATGCTCATTACATGCTTAGAAAGGATTCTAGTGGAAAAATGAAAGTCATGTTCTTAGGTCCTCCCAACAAGAATAGGCCTAAGGAAATTTGGGTTGCAAAGTCACTAGTTGAGAAAGTCAAGGGCCCTCATCAAGTTTGGGTCCCTAAACAACAAGCTTGATCTCTTATATGTAGGTGAACTACAAGACCGGTGGAAGTCATTGGGTTATTGATAGTGGTTGCACTCAACATATGACCGGTGATCCTCGTATGTTCACCTCACTAGATGAAGAAGTAGATGGTCAAGAAAGGATTACATTTGGTGATAATTCAAAGGGCAAAGTTCAAGGGTTGGGCAAAGTTGCAATATCAAATGATCATTCAATATCAAATGTGCTATATGTTGCTTCATTGAGTTTCAACTTGCTATCCGTTAGTCAATTGTGTGATCTTGGCTTTCAATGTTTGTTCACCGAGAAGGAAGTGGTTGTGTCTAAGAAAGATGATGATCAAGTTATATTCAAGGGTTTTAGATACAACAACCTATATCTAGTGGATTTTACCTCCGAAGATGCAAACTTGAAGACATGCTTATTCACCAAAACATCACTTGGGTGGCTATGGCATAGAAGACTTGCACATGTTGGGATGAGCTCACTCAAGAAGCTAATGAAGAATGAATTGGTGAGAGGTTTGAAGGATGTGAAATTTGAGAAGGACAAGCTTTGTAGTGCATGTCAAGCCGGCAAGCAAGTTGCAAACACTCATCCAACAAAAGCTTACATGTCAACAACAAGAGTGCTGGCGCTCCTTCACATGGATCTATTTGGACCAATAACATACAAGAGTTTGGGAGGAAATCTCTATTGTCTTGTGATTGTTGATGACTACTTTAGATATACTTGGGTGTTCTTCCTTCATGACAAGACCGAAGTGGCCTCATGTTTTAAGAAGTTTGCCAAGAGAGCATAAAATGAATTTGAAGTGAAGCTCAAGAAGATAAGAAGTGACAATGGAAAAGAATTTGACAACACAAACATTGAAGCATATTGTGATGAAGTTGGGATCAAGCATGAGGTCTCCACAACATATACTCCTCAACAAAATAGTGTAGTAGAGAGAAAGAACCAGACACTTATCACCCTTGCAAGAATAATGCTTGATGAGTACAATACACCCGAATCTCTATGGGCAGAAGCTATCAACACCACATGTTATGCATCCAACCGCCTATTCCTTCAAAAGTTTCTTGGCAAGACCCCTTATGAGTTGCTCAATGGGAAGAAGCCGGACGTCTCATTCTTCTGGGTGTTTGGTTGCAAATGCTACATCTACAAGAAATGGCAATACCTAGGGAAGTTCCAAAGACATTGTGATATTGGTTTTCTTGTTGGTTACTTATCAAAGTCCAAAGCATATCGAGTATTTAATCATACCACCGGCCTGGTTGAAGAAACATATGATGTGGAATTTGATGAATCTAACAGCTCCTAAGGAGCACATGAGAATCTTGATGATGTAGGTGATGAACCATTAAGGGAGGCCATGAAGAACATTTCGGTTGGAGACACCAAGCCCAAAGATGATGAAGATGATATCCAAGTGATTGATCCACCATCTTCATCAAATGTGCCACAAGATGATGATAAAGATGGAAGAGTAGAAAATGAAGATACTAATGTCTCCCATGATCAAATGGTGGCATAAGCTCAAGATGTTGATGCTCCACAACCTCCCCCTCAAGTGGTTGATAGAAGAAATTCACCCCTACTACAAGCACATCCACAAGATCTCATCATAGGGAGTCCTTCAAAGGGTATAATGACTCCCTCTCAAAAACTTGCTTCATTTATTGAATATCACTTGTTTGTTTCTTGCATGGAGCCTACAAATATAGAAGAAGCTCTTCAAGATCTGAATTGGATAAATGCCATACATGAAAAGTTGAACAACTTCACTCGCAATGAAGTTTGGACACTTGAAGAGCGACCACAAGGTGCAAGAGTCGCTGGAACAAAGTGGGTGTTCCGCAATAAGCAAGATGATCAAGGCATCGTTGTAAGGAATAAGGCAAGACTAGTTGCAAAGGGGTTCTCTCAAGTTCAAGGGTTGGATTTTGGAGAGACCTTTGCACCGGTTGCAAGACTTAAAGCCATTCGTATCCTCCTTGCATATGCATCGCATCATGAAATGAAATTATATCAAATGGATGTTAAAAGTGCATTTTTAAGTGGCTTCATAAATGAACTAGTTTATGTTGATCAATCTCCCAGGTTTGAAGACCCTAGATATCCTAATCATGTTTATAGGTTGTCCAAGGCGCTATATGGGCTCAAGCAAGCCCCAAGAGCATGGTATGAATGCCTTCGGGATTTCCTCGTAGAGAAGGGCTTCACCATTGAGAAGGTCGACACTACACTATTCACCAAGAAGTTTGATGGAGAGATTTTCATTTGTCAAGTATATGTTGATGATATCATATTTGGCTCATTAAATGAAGATTATTCCAAAGAGTTTGGTGAATTGATGTCGAAGGAGTTTGAGATGTCGATGATTGGAGAACTTATATTCTTTCTTGGTTTTCATGTCAAGCAAATGAGAGAAGGGGTTTTCATCTCTCAAGAAAAGTATACCAAGGACCTTCTCAAGAGGTTCAAAATGGATGAATGTAAGCCAATCAAGACACCTATGCCATCAAATGAACTTCTCGACCTAGATGAGGGAGGTAAAACGGCTGATCAAACTCTCTATCGCTCTATGATTGGTAGCTTATTATATTTGACCATATCTAGACCCAACATCATGTTTAGTGTGTGTATGTGTGCTAGATTTCAAGCTAATCCTAAGGAAGCTCATTTAGTCACCATTAAAAGAATCCTTAGGTACCTTATGCACACACCAACATTGGTCTTTGGTATCCCAAAGGAGATATATTCCAACTAGTTGGCTATTCTGATTTAGATTATGCTGGTTACAAAATTGATAGAAAAAATACATCTAGAGGGTGCCATTTGCTTGGTAGATCACTAGTGTCTTGGACGTCCAAGAAGCAAAATAGTGTGGCATTGTCCACCGCCGAGGCGGAATATATTGTTGTGGGTGCTTGTTGTGCACAAATTCTTTACATGAAGCAAATTTTGCTAGACTATGGTGTAGTTCTAGAAAAAGGTACCTCTTTTGTGTGACAATGAGAGCGCGATATAGCTTGCTAATAATTTGGTTCAACACTCTCGCACCAAGCACATAGATATCCACCATCATTTTCTTAGAGATCATGTTGCTAAAAATGATATATCACTAGAAGGTGTAAGGACCGAGGATCAATTGGCAGATATCTTCACTAAACCGCTAGATGTGGCTACATTTTGTCAGTTGAGAAATGAGCTCAATGTGCTTGATTCTAGTAACTTCACTAAAAATTGTGCTTGTGTTGTCCCTTGCATTGCATTGTAATATAAAACATGTTTAATTTTTGGTAATGCACTTAGGGCTTGTCTAACATGGTTAAGATAACCGCCAAAAAGCATGTGAAGAAGCTTAACCTTGGATCAAACTTGACAAGCAACTAGACTTACTTTCAAGTATTGCATTGCATATGCATGTGTGTTGCTTTCTTGTTTCTTTTCGGTTATCTTTTGAGCACCCACTGTGTTTATCCACAAATAGGGAGAGCATTTGAAGCTCCTATTGGTCATAAAACCCTATTGTGTGACCACATGTTGCTCTTCGCCCCTTTTATTGCCTATTTTCATAAAAAGAATTATAGACTAAGGCAAAATACTTCGAAAAATTTGAGGGCTTGAGAGAGGTCTCCCACATCAGTCCCAATTGGTGTTTATTTGTGTCTTATTGAAGTTGGGACTTGATTGGGAAAAGGTAGCGTGAAGGACTTTGAAGATTTGCTGAAAAATGGTGATCGGACGCTGCACCAGACTCTGCTTCAAGCATCCGATCAGTTCATAGGAGGTGAACAGATGTAGCATAGGAGTAACTAGATGTTGCACAGTGTTCTTCAAGCGTTTGGTGTGAAGGTGATCCTGCATCCGGTCAAATGAAGAAGAAGATGTCAGAATCAATCAGACTCGGTTGAGCGTCCGATCATGAGGGACCAGATGCGTCCGGTCGTGACTTGAGGGGTTTTTGGAGGTCTTTGTTGTCAACCAAACTCTAGGTGGTAGCGTCCAGTCATTGCCACTGGTGCGTCCGATCACCGAAGGTCAAGCGGGAAGCTCTTTCTTTTCTTTGCTTGTCTGTCATGTGGGGGCCACCTTAAATCATTTTTCCTCGATTTGCACCTAGGTCACCCGCACTGCTAGCACCTTCATCGCCCACCTGTGCCTCGCCCTCGCAGTGACCCCACTGTCGTGCTCCACTACGAACAGCGCCGCCCTGTCCTCGCCATCTCTCTCGCTTTCGCGCCTGTCTCCACCATAGCGCCACCGCACCTGACCTAGCAGCACCTATGCCATGCCTACGTCTTTGCCGTGCCCACACCTGCCCTAGCCACACCCACGCCTATGTCTACCTCATGCCGCCATGCCACCACGCCCGCCTTTGCTGTCACGTCGCCACTCCCGCACCAGCCTCACCGCAACAGCGCCCGCACAGCCTCGCAGCGCCCACACCCGCACCTACATTGCACCGCCGTGCCTTCTCGACCATCGCACTGCTTTGTGACGCTAAACCCTAATGCTAGATGTAGCCTCGCTGATCCCAGTGGTGCCTCATGATCCTTTCCTTTGCTTATCGATCACTGGGTCATCAGATTTCATCAGGTAGCAAGCCATCGATTTCAATTTTGCATCTACTGCTTGCTTCTTAGGGTTTCTCATCTCTAGATGAGTATTGTGATTATTTATATTCCCTATCTATTCCTTCGTGTAGCAAGTCGATGCTTTGTGGTTGATTCGTTAGTTGTCAGTAAACTCGGGGCCAAGCCCACGGTACGAATTGAGGCCAAGCCTCATGAGTGTCAGTTGACAATTGCTTCCTGTCAGAGGTAGTAATTCTTGCCCACTTCAGAGATGGCACGTTGCAAGAATGCCGGAGGTGGTCCTGATGATGAGGATCTAAGGCCTCCACCTCGCCAGACTACATAGGAAAAAGGAAAGGCGAAAAATACTACAACGAAGAAGCGCAAGTTCACTAATGTTGAGATAGAGAAAGCAGCAGTAGTGGTAGACACCGCAGAGCGAGTCGAGAGAGGTGGAGCTGGCAGTGGCATTCGCATAGGCGGCCAGTTATCACCTGCTCAAAGGGACACCATCACCTAGGACTATCATGCTTGGAGGACGACGTGTCTCTTTAGAGGAGAGTCAGACTTAGGGGGAGACTGAGCAGCAGACATAGTCAGTAGAGCAGACAGAGGATGCTCAGTAGGGAGAGCAGGTTGAGGAGGCAGAGCAAGTAGCACAACCATAGCTTAGATGCTCTAGTCGTACATGCACTCAGGTGTCACCGAGGCCTGAGACACAGAGGCGGGGCTCTCATCCACCTCCTAGACCATAGGGTCTGCCTTCAGTGGTTCACCTTGACCTGCGGGTAGCTACAGTCAGATAGGTGCAGCAGCTATGGTTCATTCAGTTTGATGATTGGTTTCCACCGAGGCGGGATGAGCGTGCCTCAGAGCACTTCTACACCATGTTGTAGGAGGATTTCTATAATGCATATCTCAACAATGGTGTTGCTTTCAGATCTCAGCGAGTCTACTCCATAGAGTCTTTAGTTATAGCTGTAGGCGAGTAGATCCATCCTCACCTCTCTTATCTACCAAGGTTGACAGATCTTCTTGGATGGATAGGTCGCTATGTTCCATCATGGGTTCATGAGTTCTACTCCTCTCTGTGGATTGACCCGAGGCACGGATTTATTCACTTTGCTTTTAGAGGCCGTGACTACAGGCTCTAGAGCTTGAGGGTCAGAGAGATACTAAGGATTCCAGAGTCACCTATTCGCCTTCATGAGGTATGCTATGGTTAGATAGAGCCTCTGAGACGCCCTCACGGTGGACTTGTGTGACCTACTGATCTTGTCAGACCATGCTTCATAGAGCCATTTGGCGAGGGGTCGAGCAGGACACCACGTGATCTTACACCTATAGCTCAGCTCATTGATGCTATTATGAGGAGCACTCTACTCCCGAGGATGGGTTACCATGAGGGTTTGACTCGCATTCAACTATGGTTAGTGCATTCTCTGGTGTCTTAGACTATATTTGATATTTGGGATGTGATACTTTCATAGATGGAGGATACACTAGCAGAGGGCTTCAGAGGTCACTATCAGCTACCTTATGCTCATTGCATCTTTTTCCTAATCTGAAAGGCAGTTACACAGAAGTCTCCTGAGACAATAATAGAGTACATAGGTGCTACTACTAAGTTTCCACCATATGACATGACCCAGATGCTACATCATAGTCATGCGAGGACACCTTGCTAGCCGAGCCATCGCCTAGAGGTACCAGATACAGTAGCCTAGTAGGATGAGATCATCAGGGGCATTGTAGCGATAGAGGAGGAGCAGCTTGATGCTCAGTAGGAGGATGTGGTCGAGAGTGACCTAAGTGACAGCTCTGATGGTGACTATCAGTCGATTTCGTAGATGCCTCCTCGACCACACGACAGAGAGGCCAGTGCCTCTAGCTCCTCTCTACCATAGCCACCATAGACAGACCTAGCTCTTCTAGCTGTACTTGAGTGGATGAGGCAGGACCAGGCATGCCAAGCATAGGAGACCATAGCTGCACTTGCTCAGGTTTAGGCTCGATAGGATGAGTTTCAGAGGTAGCAGTAGGCCATGCAGCATCAGCAGTAGTTACTTGGCTTCATGCAGCATGTATTCACTGCTATTGGGGTTGCTCCTCAGTAGTCTACACCTTAGGCTAGCCTGCTACCACCACACCAGTGACTCTAGTTGTACAGCCTAGTGGGCTTAAAGTCAGGGACCACCAGCTACTCAATTTGCTTCACCTATAGAGTAGGTGTCCTAGTGGTTTGCTTCACTAGTGATAGCTTAGGGTCCTCACTTTACTCCTATTGTTATGGGCTTCACTCCGACTTAGAGTTCTTCAATGTTAGTGATGGACACCCTAGTCTCTAGGAGTCTCGGTGCTACCTTCAGTGAGCTTACAGGGTAGCCTACACCTCTAGAGTTATGAGTCCCTGTCCCTACCACAGTTGCTCTAGTTATCGGGACTACAGAGACGATTCTGTCGTCTGTTGCATCGTCCGAGCCACCTCAGACAGTCACAGCGATAGCGGCAGATGTGGCTCCACTTCCTATAGTGACACTTCTAGAGTCACAGGCCGCACCAGTTACTAAGCAGACCCAGATCATTTTACCTTCACTTCTAGCTTTAGAGGGTCAGACTACTCAGAGTTTAGGGTTAGAGGATGATGCAGCTTAGTTTCAGATCTCTCACTGTACCTCAGCGCCCGACTCGTCTGCTCTTGTCTCGCCATCTGACCTAAAGGGGGAGAGGGAGCAAGTATGTTAGATCTAGGGGGAGCATGTGATTCGTTTCTGAAAGGATCAAGATGCCCAAGTGGGGGGTGAATTGGGCTAATTCTAAATTTCTTTGTAATAATTAAATCCTATGGTTAGCCCAATTAACCCCTTGTGCCTAGAAAGTGTTTCTAATTGTTCTACTGCACAAAAGACTTGCAACCTAAGTTCCAAACTCTAGCATGGCAATTCTATGAATGTAAGGACAAGAATTGAATTGCTCAAAGTAAATGCTCAAAATAAATAGAGAAGGAGGAACACGGCGATGTTTTGCCGAGGTATCGGAGAGTCGCCACTCCTCACTAGTCCTCGTTGGAGCACCTGCGCAAGGGTGTAGCTCCCCCTTGATCCGCGCAAGGATTAAGTGCTCTCTATGGGTTGATTCTTCGACACTCCGTCGTGGTGAATCACCCACAACCGCTCACAACTTGAGTTGGGTCATCCATAAGCTCTCCGGATGATCACCAAGCTCCCAATCACCACCAAGCCGTCTAGGTGATGGCGATCACCAAGAGTAACAAGCACGAACTCTCACTTGACCATGACAAGCCTAATGAGAAGGGTGGATGCACACTTTGCTACTCTTGATCTTCACTAATGAGGGCTCTCTTTGGGATTCTCAAATCTCAATCACCTCACTAGGACCTTGCTCTTCTTGGCACTCTCTAAGGTGTTTCTCAGTTGTTGGAATGAGCAAAAGTACCCCCACACAAGAGTGGAGGTTGTATTTATAACACCGGCTAAAAAACGAACCGTTATGTGCCTCTGCGGGGTGACCGGACGCTTCGGTCATGTTGACTAGACGCTCCAGTCAGTACACCTCGAACTCCAGTGGTTAAGTGTTAACCGGACACTGGCCAGCGTCCGGTCAACACTGACCAGACACATCCGGTCATGTTTTCCCTTCACTGGAACCTTACTGATGTCGACCGAACGCTGGACCCCCAGCATCCGATCACTTGCTGAGCAGCGTCCGGTCAGTAGCCAAAACCTGATCAGCGTCCGGTCAGCTTTGACCGAACATGTCCGATCAGGATTCTCCCTCTCTAGGGCCTTACTGGAGTTGATCGGACGCTGGCCCTCAGCGTCTGGTCACTTGACCTCTCAGCGTCCGGTCACTTCTAGATGCTTTCACCTTGGTCAAATGAACTGACCGGACCCTGAGCCAGCGTCTGGTCACACCAAAGCCAGCGTCTAGTCAGTATTTGACCCTCCATTCACTTCCAACTCTCGATCATATGTGAATGAAGTTTGCTCCATTGGATCAAAGGGCTGTTATAGAGCTACCTAGTGCTAGTTTTAATAAGTGTGCACCACACCTAACTCACTAGACTCATCTAGGTCAAGCTATCCGTTCATACCCCCCTTAATAGTATGGCCAAAGGAAAAACAAAGTCCTAAACTACTCTAAGTGTCTCTCCAACTCCAATCGACACTTAGAACTAGTCCATCCTTAACCTTGTCGTCCATCCTTTGAAAACTGAAATGATTTCCATCGTAGGGGCATGACCACCTTGATTGCCCAATCGATCTCCATTACCGTGACCTAACTTAATTGTTTCTGCAAAACACACGTTAGTCACAGTAATCACGTATTGTCATTAATCACCGAAACCCAACTAGGGCCCTAGATGCTTTTAGTTTCTTTTGCGTGAGACTCCATGCATTCACGTTTACTTTCATGCATTGTCTTATTTACTTGTGATGGTGAGACTTATGTGACATGTGTGTGTGTGTATATATATCATGTCACTTGGTTATGCTCATTTGCTTTGTTTCTATGTTTTACTCTGATTCAAATGAGATTTACTTCATGTACTCATGCTTAATTCATATTTTTTTAGTACACCATGTTGGCTTGGGTCATATAAGCATGTCTAACACCTTTTCTCTTATTGTCAAAAGCTTATATGAACCAAGCATGTTAAAAACCTCACTCATCTCTTCTACATACTCGAGGTTGTGTTGTCATCAATCACCAAAAGGGGGAGATTGAAAGCATCTAGGCCCCTAGTTGGGTTTCGGTGATTAATGACGACACGAGATTACTATGACTAACATGTATTTTGCAGAGGCAATTTTAGTTAGGTCATGGTAATGGCAATTGATTGGGCAAAAATGGTTGTCATGCCCCTGTCGAAGGAAATCATTTTGGTTTTCAAAGGATGGACGACAAGGTTAAGGATGGACTAGTTCTAAGTGTCGTTTGGTGATGGAGAGACACTTAGAGTAGTTTAGGACTTTGTTTTCCTTTGGCCATACTATTAAGGGGGGTATGGACTAGTAGCTTGACCTAGGTAAGTCTAGTGGGTTAGGTGTGGTGCACATTTGTCAAACCTAGCACTAGGTAGCTTAGGAATAGCCCTAAGATCAATTGGAGTAAACTTCATTCACATAGGATTTTGAGTTGGAAGTGAATAGAGGGTCAAATGATTGACCGGACGTTGGTCTAGTTGTGACTGGATGCTGAGTGAAAGTGCACCGAACGCTGGGTACCTATGTCCGAACAACTCTAGAGAGGTTCTAGAGAGACTTTTTCCTGTCTGGACGCATCCGGTGTGTGCTGATCGGATGCTGGTCAGGATCCAGTACCTGATCGGACGCTGAATAGTGAAGTGATCGGACTCTGGGTGCCAGTATCCGGTCAATATCAGTAAGGTTCTAGATAGCATTTTTCTTGATCGGACGCTGGTCAGAGTCTGGTTAGAGCTTAACGGCTCTTTCTAACACAATGGTGGGTATAACTGACCGGAGCGTCCGGTCAACCCGTAGAATACTGACTCAGCCTCCAAACGTTATGTTTTGAATGAGGGGATATAAATACTTACTCCACTCATCCATGGGAGGTCTCTTGCCCATTTGTTCAGCTGAGAAACACCTTTGGAGTGTAAGGTGGAGCAAGAGCCTAGTGAGGTGATTGAGATTTGAGAATCTAAGATTAAGGACCTCATTAGTGCATAGAGAGTAGCAAGTGTGCATCCACCCTTCTCATTAGGCTTGGCTTGGTCAAGTGAGAGTTTGTGCTTGTTACTCTTGGTGATCGCCATCACCTAGACGGCTCAGTGGTGATTGGGAGCTTGGTGATCATCTGACAGAGCTTGTGGATGACCCAACTCAAGTTGTGAACGGTTGTGGATGATTCACCGTGATAGAGTGTCAAAGAATTAGCCCATAGAGAGCACTTGATCCTTGCATGGATCAAGGGGGAGCTACACCCTTGTGCAAGTGCTCCAACGAGGACTAGTGGGGAGTGGCGACTCTTTGATACCTCAGAAAAACATCGCCGTGTTCCTTTCCCTCTCTTTACTTTGAGCATTTACATTAGAGCAATTCATTTCATGTCTTTACATTTCTATAATTGTCATGCTAGAGTAGGATTGAAACCTAGAGTGCAAAACTTCTGTGTGGTAGAACAATAGAAACATATTCTAGGCACAAGGGGTGAAGTGGGCTAAGTGTAGGGCTTAATTATTGCAAAGAATTTAGAATTAGCCCAATTCACCCCCCCCCCTCTTGGGCATCTTGATTCTTTCAACCCCCAAGAAAGGCAAGGTGGCCTTTGTCACTCCCAAAGCTAGCTTTATGAATAGCAATGGTTGGTTTTGCAATAGATGTAAGCAAGTTGGGCATATAGAGCAATATTGCAAGACTATCAAGAACAAGCAACCTAATGTATCCTCAATTAGATTTGATTCTTGTTACATGCTTGTTAAGGGTGCCAATGGTGTGAAGGCTAAGTTCATTGGTGCACCAATTGTGGGCCCAAAGAAGAAGGTCATTTGGGTACCAAAGACCTTGGTAATTAACCTTTAAGGACCCAATCAAGTTTGAGTACCTAAAAAGAATTAATCTTCTTTTGTAGGTCAATTATAAAGCTGGAGGAAGGCATTGGGTGCTTGATAGTGGGTGCACACAACACATGACCGGTGATCCAAGAATGTTCAATTCAATCAATGAAAATAAGAGCAATGGGATTGATAGTATCACATTTGGTGACAATGGCAAATGCAAGATTAAAGGTCTTGGTAAGATTGCAATATCCAATGACTTAAGCATTTCCAATGTGCTACTAGTAGAGAGCTTGAACTTCAACCTATTATCGGAAGCTCAATTGTGTGATCTTGGTTTTAAGTGCATATTTAGTGTGGATGATATAGAGATCATAAGTGTAGATGACTCTAACTTGATATTCAAAGGATTTAAATATGAGAATCTATACTTGGTTGATTTCAATGCTAGAGAAGCTCAATTGTCAACATGTTTGCTCACTAAGTCTAGCATGGGTTGGTTATGGCATAGAAGGCTTGGTCATGTTGGAATGAAACAATTGAACAAGTTGATCAAGCATGACTTAATTAGAGGCTTAAAAGATATCACATTTGAGAATGATAAGCAATTTAGTGCATGTCAAGCCGGAAAGCAAGTTGGTAACACACATCCTAAGAAAAACATGATGAGCACATCTAAGGCATTTGAGTTGGTGCACATAGACTTGTTTGGACCAACCACATACACTAGCATTGGTGGAAATAAATATGGATTTATGATTGTGGATGATTTCACTAGATACACATGGGTGTTCTTTCTTGTTGACAAGAGTGATGTGTTTGCAACCTTCAAGACATTCATCAAGAGAATTCATAACGAGTTTGAAGCAACCATCATGAAAGTAAGAAGTGACAATGGAAGTGAGTTCAAGAACACAAGAGTGGATGATTTGTGTCATGAGTTTAGAATTAGGCATCAATTTTTGGCCAAGTATACTCCACAATCAAATGGCCTAGTTGAAAGAAAGAATAGAACTTTGATTGCCATGGCAAGATCAATGTTGAGTGAGTACAATATGAATCATTCTTTTTGGGCCAAAGTAATCAACACGACTTGCTATTATAGCAACCGACTCTATTGTCACCCCATGATGAAGAAGACACCTTATGAGCTATTGAATGAAAGAAAACCCAACATATCATACTTTCGGGTATTTTGTTGTAAATGCTACATATAGAAGAAAGGCAATAGATTGAGCAAGTTTGAAAAGAAATGTGATGAAGGTTTCTTACTTGGTTACTCCACTACTAGCAAGGCATATAGAGTTTGGAATTCGGCTAGTGGTACTCTTGAGGAGGTTCATGATGTGGAATTTGATAAAACAAATGGTTCCCAAGAGGAAGATGAGAATCTAGATGATGTGAGAGGCACTCAATTAGTCAATACAATGAAGAACATGAACATTGGTAATATAAGACCTAGAGAGGTGATTGATGTTGAAGATGACAAGAATCAAGTGCTCTCTAACTCAAATATACCACCTAGTGGTTCTCAAGATCAAAGTCAAGCAAGTGCTAGTGTTGACAAAGTGCAAGATCAACGACAAGTGTCTAGTTCATCATCTCAACCAAATGATCAATCAAATACAAGCAATCAAGTGCAAGTGCTCTAACCAACCAATGTCGCAAGAGATCATCCTTTGGACTCTATAATTGGTGATATTTCTAGAGATGTACAAACAAGATCTAAATTGGCATCATTTTATGAACATTTCTTGTTTATGTCATCCATTGAACCTAAGAAGATAGATGAAGCTTTGAAGGATGTTGATTGGGTCAATACTATGCATGAAGAGCTAAACAACTTAAAGAGAAATCAAGTATGGAAGTTAGTTGAGAGGTCTATGGATCATAATGTAATTAGAACCAAGTGGGTCTTTCGGAACAAGCAAGATGAAGATGGGATAGTAATAAGGAACAAAGCAAGATTAGTGGCTCAAGGTTACACTCAAGTTGAAGGTCTTGACTTTGGAGAAATATATGCCTCGGTTGTAAGATTGAAAGCAGTTAGGATCTTGTTAGCCTATGCTTGTGCCCACAACATCAAGTTATACCAAATAGATGTGAAGAGTGCATTTCTCAATGGGTACATCAATGAGCTTGTGTATGTTGAACAACCTCCCAGTTTTGAAGATAAAAAGAAACCCAACCATGTTTACAAGTTGATAAAAGCTTTGTATGGATTGAAACAAGCAACAAGAGCATGGTATGAGAGATTGAGGGATTTCCTACTCTCTAAGGGATTCAAGATGGGAAAGGTTGACACCACTCTCTTCACAAAGAAGCTTGGAAATAACTTGTTTGTATTATAAATCTATATTGATGATATCATATTTGGGTCAACAAATCAAGATTTTTGTGAGGAGTTTTGCAAGATGATGGCAAGTGAGTTTGAGATGTCCATGATTGGAGAGCTTAGTTACTTCCTTGGTCTTCAAATCAAGCAAATGATGAATGGAACATTTGTGAATCAAGGCAAGTACATCAAAGACATGCTCAAGAAGTTTAGAATGGATGATGTTAAAGCTATTAGTACACCAATGGGGACAGATGGAAGCTTGGATAGTGATGCTAGTGGCAACATGGTGGATCAAAAGATATATCGGTCTATGATTGGAAGCCTACTCTATGTGACCGCATCAAGGTCGGATGTGATGTTTAGTGTATGCATGTGTGCTAGATTTTAAGCCTCACCAAGAGAAAGTCATTTGACGGCAACAAAGAGAATATTGAGGTACTTGAAGAATACACAAAATGTTGGATTGTGGTATCCCAAAGGAGCAAGATTTGAGTTGATTGGATATTCGGACTCTGATTATGTGGGATGCAAAGGTCAGAGAAAGAGGACATCGGGCACATGTTAACTATTGAGAAGATCACTTGTGTCTTGGTCATCAAAGAAGCAAAATAGTATAGCACTTTCAACCGCCAAAGCGGAGTACATTTCGTTCGGAAGTTATTGTGCTCAATTACTTTGGATGAAGGCTACTTTGAGTGACTTTGGAATCAAATTCAAGCAAGTGCCATTGCTATGTGATAATGAGTGCCGTAAGGCTTACCAACAACCCGGTTCAACATTCAAGAACAAAGCATATAGATGTCCGCCATTATTTCATAAGAGATCACCAACAAAAAGGGGATATTTGTATTAAGAGTGTTGGCACCGATGAACAACTTGCCGATATCTTCACCAAGCCACTTGATGAGAATAGGTTTTGCAAGCTAAGGAATGAATTAAATATACTTGACTTCTCCAATATGTATTGATGCACCCCCACTATATGACATGTCTCTCCTTCGAGCGAAGCAAGGTAAAGTTGATTGACATGACATTCATCCATTGCTAAGGACTTGTTTAGTGCATCTAGTCATTCCTATCATGTCCTAGGCTCATTCATTAAAATCAAATGAATTTGATGCATGTGTGGTACCACTATTGCTTGTATGCTTGAAATGATCTAGTGCTAGAATATGACATGTTTGTGGGTTTGTAAACCTAGTTCTTAATCTAAAAAATGAGCTATAAGTGTTTAACTCAATGGTGCATGATAACCCTCTTTTGGAGGTGTGAAGAAGCTTGCCCTTGGATCAAACCGAGTTAAATATCTTTTGCAAGTGATCTAGATTGAATCAAATTGGGAAAGAGGGAGAGAAATACACAAAGATAGTAAGATAGGGAGAGCAAACAAATGAAATGATATTGTAAGTGGATCAATCAAAATTGTATACAAGTAGGGGGAGCAAGCTCATAAACTTGTATGTTGTATTTGAATGTGTATTTCATATATTTGCTTGCATGACACAAGTTTTAAACTTCAATATCCATGCTTGTGTGGTGTATGCTAGTTGTAGGTTTGAATAATAAAATGAAAAACTAGCATGCATAGGTTAAGTAACTAGACTTATGTTCATTTTATAGAAATTAGACCCTTACTTCTAATATTGATCTCATAGGGTATTCTAGTTTTTATGTATATCTAGTTACTAATGGTGCTAAGGATGGTATATTGGTGCACTCCGATTGGTATCATGCTTCAAAGGTCTATCTCTTATATCTTAGCATCATTTTATAGACATTGACTCCTATATTTCCTATCTAAACATATGTGCAAGCTACAATCCAAACTCTTAGCACATATGAAGGGAGAGCAATTGCTACCATATGGGATTCATTAAACTTGTCCATATCCGACAGCGAGGCAATGTTGGCCATGCAGGTCACCAATGGCTGGTCAGCTTGCCTGCGAACTACTTTGACTCTTGGCAAGAGCTCAAGCAGGCCTTCATCGACAACTTCATTGCTACTTGTGAGCAGCCAGGCAACAAATACGATCTGCAACGGATTCGAGATCGAAAGGATGAGCCACTACACGAGTACGTCCGGCGTTTCTCGGAGATGCGCATCAAGGTCCCATCAATCTCCGACAGCGAGGCAATCGAGGCTTTCGTCACTGGCCTCCGCTTCCACGACGCCCTAAGAGACAAGCTCCTCCAGAAGAGACCTGAATCAGTTATAGCGCTCTTGGCTACCGCTAAGAAATATGCGGATGCCGACGACGCTAAAAAGATAATTGTTGAAGAAGCAGCAAGGGTTCCACGCTCCGACCACCCACCACACCACGACGATTACCGCGGCAATCGTGGTCGGAACGACAATTTTGACCGCCGCAACCAGCGCAATGACTCCCGCGACCACCGTGACCAACGTAATCAGCGGCGCAACTGCCATGACGATTACAGGAGCAAGCGCGCTCGGGAAGACGACGGCGAGGTCAATACCGTGAAAAAGGGTGGCGGCCGTCGCAACTACGAGGACGACTACGCCAAAGCATTGAAGGGGCCCTGCCAGCTCCATCCTAAGTCAAACCACACCATGGAGAATTGCCGCGTCCTCAAGACTATCTACACACGTCAACAGGCTCCGGATACGTCCGACAAGCCTAACGACGCAGGGGAACAGCGCAACGAGGACAACGACGACGACGATGTAGACCCTCGTCATAAATACGTCAAGCCAACTGATCGCGTGCACACCATCATCGGCGGCAAGGTGTCCATTGAGACCAAACGAGAACGCAAGCTGCTCGCCCACGCTTGCTTGAATGTGGCAAACACCGACAACCTTCTCACCGATCCGCGGCTTCCTCCGTGGTCCCACCGTGAAATATACTTCAGCAGGAAGGACCAATGGGCCGCCATACCTGAGCCAGGGCATTTTCCCCTGGTCCTCGATCCTTGTATCAACAAGGTTCAGTTCGACAGGGTACTGATCGACGGCGGCAGCTCCATTGATATACTGTTCAAGAATAGCCTGCCCGCCCTGAAAATAGCCCAGGCAGACCTAAAGCCGTACGAGGCACAGTTCTGGGGCGTCCTCCCCGGACAGAGCTCTACACCTCTCGGGCAGATCACGCTACCTATGCAATTCGGGACTCCAGACCACTTCCGCACCGACTACGTCAACTTTGTGGTCACTGACTTCGATGGCACCTACCATGCTATTCTTGGTCGACCGTCACTCACCAAGTTCATGGCCATACCTCATTACAGGTATCTGGTGCTCAAGATGCCTACCGAGAAAGGAGTTTTAACCCTCAGGGCAACATATACGCAGCTTATACCTGCGAGGACGACAGCTTCAAAATAGCAGAGGCCCACGACCTCTCTATTCGCATAGCCGAGACCATGCTCGATGCTAAGAAGACCTCAGCCGACCACCTGGAGATCCCAGGGCTCGAGGCTCCGCGCAAGAACATCAGGTCTAAGGAGCACAAGACAATCCAGCTGGTCGATGGCGATCCCAGCAAAACGGCCCTCATCGGGGCCAATCTGGATCCCAAATAGGAAGACGCGCTCATCAGGTTCTTGAGGAGCAACGTGGATGTGTTTGCATGGAAACCTTCTGACATGCCCGGTGTACCTCAGAACTTGATTGAGCACTCCTTAAATGTCAACAGCAAGGCCAAACCAATCAAGCAGAAGCTACGACGTTTCGCTCGCGACAAAAAGGAGGCGGTTAGGGTAGAAATTACATGGCTTTTGGCAGCCGGATTTATAAAAGAAGTGTATCATCTGGAATGGTTAGCCAACCCAGTTCTTGTACGCAAAAAGAATAATGAATGGAGAATGTGCGTTGATTACACTGATCTCAACAAACACTGCCCTAAGGACCCCTTCGGCTTACCTCACATAGACGAGGTCGTAGATTCAACCGCTGGTTGCGAGCTGCTCTCCTTTCTCGATTGCTACTCTGGTTATCACTAGATCGCTCTCAAAAAGGATGACCAGATCAAGACATCTTTCATCACGCCTTTTGGCGCCTACTGCTACACGACTATGTCGTTCGGGCTCAAAAACGCTGGGGCTACCTACCAACGCGCTATACAGGCCTGCCTCAACAACGAGATAAAAGATGGCCTCATCGAGGCTTATGTTGACGACGTAGTTGTCAAAACCAAGGAAGTACATACCCTTGTTGACAACCTGGAACGCACCTTTGCAGCCATCAATACGTTCCAATGGAAATTAAACCCAAAGAAGTGCATCTTTGGCGTCCCTTCTGGCATACTGCTCGGCAACGTTGTCAGTTACGATGGCATACGCCCTAACTCGGAGAAGGTCAAAGCTGTCTTAGACATGAAGCCCCCAAAAAAGGTGAAAGATGTCCAGAAGCTTACCGGATGCATGGCCGCTCTAAGCTGTTTCATATCAAGATTAGGAGAAAAAGGGCTACCGTTCTTCAAACTGCTCAAAGCATCCGAGAAGTTTGAGTGGTCGGGGGAAGCAGACGCTGCCTTCATGCAGCTAAAAGAATACCTCACATCACCTCCGGTACTTACTGCTCCCAGAGAAGATGAAATTCTCCTACTCTACATTACGGCAACCGATCGGGTGGTTTCCACTACAATAGTGGTCGAGCGCGACGAGCCGGGCCACGCCTACAAGGTACAGTGGCCAATTTATTTCATTAGTGAGGTACTCAATGAATCCAAGACCAGGTACCCACAGATTCAGAAACTGCTCTACGCCATACTGATAACATCCCGAAAGTTGAGACATTACTTCGACGGATATCGTGTGGTGGTCATGACCGAGTATCCTTTGGGGGACATCATTCACAATAAGGATGCGAACGGGTGCATCGTCAAATGGGCAATGGAGCTATGCCCCTTTTCATTGGAATTTGCAAGCCGTACTACAATCAAGTCTCAGGCACTAGTCGATTTCATCGTCGAGTGGACAGACTTAAGCACGCCTGCCTCTCTAGGATCCGACGAATATTGGACAATGTACTTCGATGGCTCTCTCAACATTGACGGTGCGGGAGCAGGAGTTCTTTTCGTGTCACCATCCAAGGAGCAGCTCCGGTACGTCCTCAGGATTTATTTCCCAGCATCTAATAACGCTGCCGAGTATGAAGCATGCCTGCATGGTTTACGCATTACAGTTGAGCTTGGTGTTAAACATCTCTATGTCTACGGAGACTCGGCTCTGGTCATCAACCAACTCAACAAGGACTGGGACACGACCAGCGAAAAGATGGACGCATACTGCAAATCGATAAGAAAGCTGGAAGGCAGGTTCTATGGCATCGAGTACATACATGTGGTCCAGGACAAGAACTAGGCAGCGGATGCGTTGTCAAAGTTAGGATCATCCCGAGCCAAAATCCCACATGGCGTATTCGTCCAAGACCTGCTCACACCTTCCATTGAAGACAAAGATTCTACGGTTGACAAAGCTCCAGACCAGCAATTAGTGGCTACGGTTCCGGCGCCGAGCACTACCTAGCCGCTTCCGACCACTCATGAGCCAGACTGGAGAACACCTTTCATCAAGTACTTAACAGATGGTAGCGGTTATACCGATCGAACAGAAAACGAGCGCCTGATGCGTCGCAGTAAGTAGTATCTACTCGTCGATGGCAAGTTATCGCGCAAAAACGCAAAGGAGGAAATCTTGATGAAGTGCATAACCTAGGAGGAAGGTGAGCATCTCCTGGACCAAATCCACTTTGGCTCCTGCGGCAACCACGCGGCCTCAAGAACACTGGTCGGTAAGGCTTTCCGAGCAGGGTTCTATTGGCCGTCAGCAGTAGCCGACGCAGAGAAGCTAGTCCGCCGCTGTGAGGGTTGTCAGTTCTTCGCCAAGAGAATCCATGTACCAGCACATGAGATCCAGACGATTCCAGCCTCTTGGCCCTTCGCGTACTGGGGACTGGACATGATCGGGCCTTTCAAACCGGCTCCTGGGAAATTTACATGCGTCTTCGTGCTAATTGACAAATTTTCTAAGTGGATAGAATATATGCCTCTGGTACAGGCATCCTCAGAGAAGACTGTCACGTTCCTCGACCAGGTCATCCACCGTTTCGGCGTACCCAACAGCATCATTACTGATCTGGGTACTCAGTTCACCAGGAACGCTTTTTGGGACTTCTGCGATGAAAGGAGCATAGTAGTAAAATACGTCTCGGTGGCGCACCCTAGGGCTAATGGACAAGTCGAGCGGGCAAATGGCATGATCTTGGACGCACTAAAGAAGAGGATGTACAGAGAAAACGACAAAGCTCCCAAAAGATGGCTCAAGGAGTTACCAGCCGTGGTCTTGGGCCTCCGAACTCAGCCCAGTCGTAACACCGGCGTCTCACCATACTTTATGGTTTACGGCGCTGAGGCAGTCCTCCCACCAGATATAGCTTTCAGATCAGCACGGGTAGAGAACTTCGACGAGGGCAAGGTCAATGAAGTACGGGAGCTAGAAGTCAACAGCGCAGAGGAGAAAAGGCTCGATTCTTGTGTACGCACGGCCAAATACCTTGCTGTTTTGCGTAGGTACTACAACAAGAATGTTAAAGAGCATTTCTTCGTGGTTGGGGACTTAGTCCTAAAGTGGAAGACGAACTAAGCTAGTGTCCACAAACTCGCAACCCCATGGGAGGGACCCTTCATGATCAAGGAAGTCACATGTCCAATGTCTTACAGGTTAGCTCACCTAGACGGCACGGACGTACCAAACTCGTGGCACATCGACAAGCTTAGATGTTTCTATGCTTAACTACTGAGATATGTACTCTAATTGTATTTTCGATTTACTTCAATAAAGCAATTATGATTTCTCTGACCACTCTAATGTGTCACTCCGAATTTTATGGTTATTCTAACTTAGCCAGTACAAGCCGACCACCACTCCTTCTACGGTTTTCGGAGCAGGCCCTATCTCCGGTTTCTCCCAACACGTGCACGGGATCCGCTCTCTACGTTACGGGTGATCGGCAGGTCCCCCCTGGTTTGACTTGTCTACGTCCACGTGTGCACAGGTCATAGTACCTCACACTCCGACCACATGCCAAACTAGGGCCACACAAACTCTTCGGGATGATGGGTCGAGCAAAACGGTATAACTAAACAGAACGTTAACACGTTCTCACTTAGTTACACCAACAAAAAATTTCAAGCTTAAATACGTTTTGTACAAAGCAAACAAGCTTATAATGATATACAGTTACGTTATTACAAGCTTGCCTGAAGAGGCTCCAGTTTACAATAACACAACTATGTCCTCCTTCTACAGCTCTAAGCCTATTACATTGGCTGGTCGGGGCGCATGGCATTTACTACTCGCCGCCTCTGATACCCTACTCGAGTCTCGGGGACTCTTGCGCTAGTCGAGCTAAAGGGGATGGCCCCGCCGGTGCCTGGCTGGTCGAGACCGCAGGCTTCGTTGGTTGGCTTGCAGCTGATGGCATTTCCAGCTGGCTTGTCGATGGCATACCCTGTACAGGTGCTGTCTCACCTCCACACAGGTTAATATCGCTAATTATCTTTGATGACAAGTCCAGCTGGGCCGTCCGAAGCTCTTCTGCCTTGTCTGGGTCTATCTCCTTCGGGTACCCAGCCTCCAAGCGTTTGAGATCGATCAGGGGGTAGTGAGCACGCACCATGCTTAGCACATGGGCACCCGTGTACTCACCCGCCTCCTTCACGAACTCTTGGAACCATCCCCATGCTTGTTTGCATCTCTCGACCAGTCCGAGCTGGGGCGTCCTTAGCTCTTCCTCTGTGAGCGCCGGGTCGATAAGGTCGAGGACGGGCACAATGCCAGTTGCCATTTCTTGGCACCGCTTGTTCCACGTGTCCCGCTCCTCGGTGGCCTTGAGGCATCGTGCTTTCCAGTCGTCACGCTCCTTGATCACGGCCTCTAGGTGCCTCTTGGCATTGACTTTCAAAACTAAACACAGTACAAGACATCAAATGTGATGACACGACAAAGCAAGGTGGGCGACAGAATGAGAAAGGTGATCTAGAATGCTTACTTTTCAGGTCATCCTTCATTTTGGTAGTGTGGTCTTGGAGTTCAGACTGGCTGCGTGCCAGTTTCTCGTTGTCCTCCTTCAGGCGACCACATTCTGCGGTCATATGGCTATTTTCCCCCTGGAGGCGGGTCACTTCAGCTTCTAAACCTGCATTACAGCTGTTACTGCCAAGAACACAATAACACAAGTCTTGCACTTTCTATGATAAGGTGAAAACTTACTTGTTTTCTCCAGCTCTTTGTTATTGAGCTGGCCGACTAGGTTTTGATTCTGTGCTTCTTGCTCTGTCCTCTCCTGGTCGGCGGCTTCAAGTTGGCGCCGCAAGCGTTCCACTTCGGCCGCTAGTTCTTTATTGGTCGCCGTGATTCCTTCAATCTGGTCGAAGCACCTTTTTCGGTATTTTGCGGTTTTCATCGAGTCCTGCATACAGACAAGCTAAGTCAGACATTTCGACTACATAACAGGGTCAAGGATTCAAGCCAAACATACCTGGACTTCTGTCACCAGACGCTTGGCCGCCCGTTCGACTCTTAGGGTCTCTTCGACCTCTGGGATTTCCTTGTGCATAACCCATTCGTCGTTCCGATAGCGCGACACATATACATGTTGTCACCTATCTTGGGGACGGCCTAGGACCTCTTCTACTTCTTCCTCTTCAGCCTCCTGTTCGGGAGGCGGCGCTGGTCTGGAGTCTGCAGACTCCACGACCACCAGGGCTTTTCCACGAGCCGTCGCATCGGCAAGAACACTTTGGGCCACTTCTGGCTACTGCTCCTCGACTAGATCTGGCTCCCTTGGCGCCATGGTATCCGCCTTAGTAGGGTTCATGCTCGGAGCACTTGTACACTACTCGGTTGTCTTCTCGACTAGCCGCTCGGGGACTGGCGTCTGGTCGTCTGCCTGCTGAGGTCTAGGTGGAGTTCCTACTATAGGCTCCTCCATGGCTGGCTGCTGGGTAGTTTGTCCCACCGTTACTGGCGACGTTGCGCCGCACCCAGCTAGCTGGTCGGGGCTCTCGGTGGATGCCGATCTAATGCATCAGAGACAAATTCAGAAGATAATAGTATCCAATGCAAATTGCAAGCTTACATCAAAAATATAGATACTTACAGCTTCAACTTGCGGAATGATGTGGTGAAGGAACATCTCCTCGACCGCCCCTGCTCCGCTTGCTCGGCAGTTTCCACCGGGACTCTTTCCACCTCCAGCATAGGCGTCGGGGTATGATGCTTGATGTTTCCCTCGTTTGTCCTCTATGCTACAGTGGTCGGCGATGTGACCACTGCTGGCCCAGAGGAGCCACCCTGCTCTGTCGGTCCCATTTGCCTTCTCCTCTTTCGAGGGACGAGCCGGAATATGTCCGCATCCTCTGCTTCATCGTCCGACAGGGGGAAGATGGCTTGGCGTCGTTTGCTGGTAGCCGGACGCTTGCCAGCAGCTCTGGTCGATGCGTCCTCTACAGTCTCGAGTACCGCCCAGTGGACGTCGTCGGTCCTGGCGCTGGTCTGGGCGGCTGGGCCGGTAGCTTGCGGCCATTCTACACCGGGGGGAGGCGACACGAACATTGTTGCCCGGTCGCGACCATTACACTAAGACACAAAACGGGGACAAATAGTTATTTTCTTGCTACAACATGACTCTACAGTTAAAAGGAGGCATCATTTACCTTTGGGGGAGGTCGAGCTAGCTTGAAGGCGTGCTCAATGGCGTTCAGCCCGACATAGTTGGGATCGGCCAGGTTGAACAGCTCTCCAATCCTGGCCTTGATTTCCATCTTGTCGAGCGGCTCCTTCCTGGTCCTCGTTGGATCAGCGCCTCCTTGGTACTCGAAGCCAGGATGAATCCTCTTCTAGCAGGGCTGGATTCTTCGGCTGATGAAGTTGCCGACCACGCTTGGGCCATCAAGTCTTCCCCACGGGATCATCTCGAGCAGTTTGGCGATCTGCTCCAAGTTCTCGGGCTTCTCCGACCAGCTATTCTTCTTCTCTGGAATCAGCCCCATGTCGCACAGAGTGATGGTGTTCGGCTCTTCATGGATGTAGAACCACTTCTTGTACCACTCGTCTAGTGAGGTGTTCCAGGGGCAGTGCAAGTATTGAGCCTTCATGCCATCATGCAGGTTTAGGTAGACGCCTTCGGTGATCTTCGAGCCACCGCTCCCTTTCTTCCGAAGACAGAACAGGTGGAGAAAGAGGTCGAAATGGGGCTAGAAGCCACCATAAGCCTCGC
Source organism: Miscanthus floridulus (assembly GCF_019320115.1). Taxonomy (NCBI): domain Eukaryota; kingdom Viridiplantae; phylum Streptophyta; class Magnoliopsida; order Poales; family Poaceae; genus Miscanthus; species Miscanthus floridulus. The sequence continues at coordinate 46,751,535 of NC_089589.1, forward strand.
AGAGATGGATGAAGGTGGAGACAAGAAGAATCGAGTTGGGATGTAGATTGCAAATCCCAATCTCGTAATACAAGCAGAGACCCTGAAGGAAAGGGTGCACTGGAATCCCAAAACCCCGTTTGAAGAAATCTTCGAAAACCACAATCTCACCTGGTTGTGGATCGGGGAAGCTTTCTCCTTCCGGCGCACGCCATCCAGCGAGTGCCTTGTTGTGGAGCACCCCCATGGCGACGAGGTCTTCAATGGTCTGCTCGTTGCTCCGCGACTTCCACCACTCCTTCGCCATGACTCCGCCTTTCTTCTGGGCGTCTCTCTTCGCCATTAGTCTATCCTTTCTAAGGGGGTGGATGCAGTGGTGAAGGGGTTGGCGGTGATTATCGGAGGAATAGGGTTTGGCAAGAGGAAGACGAAGGTTACGGCGGCGAATGACAATGGGGAACGGTGTCAGTAACTTCCTAGATCTACATTATAAATAACAAAGGGTGCCATCGTTTTGTCCGCCCGAGATTCTTGGGAGACATGCGCACGCGCAGCGGATGGTTGTTCACACCACCTCGAGATCTACACCAATAAACGTGCCCCTTCGTTTACAGTGTACGTGCCTCTTTGTTGATATAGTGAGAGGGCCCACACTGACGCACCTCCATATAGGTGCCAAGCGACAGTTTGCCAGAAAAGAGTAAGAGGGTAGAATGTCGTGCTATACCTGTTTGCTTTTTTACCAGACGTGTCAGATTGGACTTGGCATAGTAAGGCGCAAATAAATACAGCAAATGATAGTACAAGTGGCGCACGCGATAGCGGATTGCCCAGACCACTACTGTGTTCGGGGACTGACCAGACCACTCCTGCGCTCGGGGACAACTCCGACCACGATGACTGCTCCGACCACTGCCGTGCCCGGGGGCTGCTCCGACCATTACTGTATTCAGGACCTGTTATGACCACTGCTGTGCTCGGGGACTCTCCCAACCACTTCTTGGAGTTTTGCTCTCCTCGGCTACATGTGATTTGTACTCACATACAATTGAGAGACATTTATTTGGACCTTGCTACAAGGCTCATACTTCGCCTTCCAGCAAGCTCGGGGACTACGTCGGTATGATGCACCTACCGGTGTATCTTGTTTTGCCTGTACGGCAATTGGATTCTTAACTTCGGCGAAATTTCTTTTTAGATCCTGGCACCATGTGCCTGCGTCACCTTCTACCAGGCTCGGGGACTAAGTGGGCACACTTCACCTTGCGGTGAATGTGTTTGTTCAATCGACCCCTGTGCTTTGAATAATTGTAAGGATTATTAATATGCTCGGGGACTGCCCCGACCATTGCTTGAATAATGGTTCTCCTTGGCTACATGTGATTTGTACTCACATACAGTTAAGAGACATTTCTTTAGACCTTGCTACAAGGCTCATACTTTGCCTTCCAGCAAGCTCGGGGACTACGTCGGTACGATGCACCTGCCGGTGCATCACGTTTTGCCTGTACGGCAATTCGGTTTTCAACTAAACTAGGAATTCTTTTTAGACCCTGGCACCACGTGCCTACGTCACCTACTACCAGGCTCGGGGACTAAGTGGGCACACTTCACCTTGCGGTGAATGTGTTTATTTTTCGACCCCTACGCTTCTGATGTTCAAGGACGTTATGCTTCAAGACCACTTACATTTCTTTTCAGAAATACAAGTGGGCACACTCCTCAGGACAGAAATCTTTTTCTTTTTTCTTAACAGCATCATACATTCTTTAGACAACCTACTTCTCCGGTGATGACGGTGGTCAGAGGCGTCAAGGATTCAAGCCTCACTTGTCGGAGAAGGTTAAAATGGCGTGTCGCAGCATAATACATGATGCTCGGGGACTAGCTGTGGGGGTATTAACCCCTATACCCTTACGGCTAAGCTTGGGCTGGCCCAGATCGATGGGTTCGGTCCACCCGAAAGACGGCGTGCGGCCCAGTTAACCTAATCGGAGTCCCGCATAAGGAATCAAGACGGATTTGGCGACCAAGCAGGATCCTGGTCGGTTAGAATAGGAATCCTTATCTGACCACATATGGCAATTGTAACTGACTAGGATTAGTTTCCAGATCTGTAACCCTACCCTCGGGACTATATAAGGCGGGCAGGGGACCTCTCTAAAAAACATCTCTCATTGACATACGGCAATACAAATCAGACGCAGGACGTAGGTATTACGCCTTCTTGGTGGCCGAACCTGGATAAAACCTCGTGTCTGTCTTACGTCACCGTCTTGTTTGGGGCTTGCGCATCTGTCTACCGATAATCTACTACCTTGGGCATACCCCTAGGTAGACTGCCGACCATATTTCGTCGATAATATCCTTTTTCATATAATAAATATGCTTGGGCAAGCAAAATGGATTCAAATAAATTTCAATTCATATCTTTGTGAAAGGGTTGTCATCAATTACCAAAAAGGAGAGATTAAAAGCTCTAGTTTGGTTTTGGTGAATTGATGAAACCCTAAGTGTTAACCTAGTTTATCAAAGTGATTATGAGATAGGTGGCACATTCCAAGTGGTGAAGCAAATGAAGATCATGACATGATGATGGTGATGCCATGGTATTGATCAAGTGCTTGGACTTTGAAAAGAAGAAAGAGAAAAACAAAAAGCTCAAGGCAAAGGTAAAATTTATTGGAGCTTTTCGAATTTAGTGATCGAGACACTTAGCGAGTGTGATCACATTTAGGATCGATAGACGTACTATTAAGAGGGGTGAAACTCGTATCGAAATGCGGTTATCAAAGTGTCACTAGATGCTCTAACTTATTGTATATGTATTTAGGATCTTGTGGAAAGCTAACACCCTTAAAAATATTTGTGAAAATATGCTAACACACGTATACAAGGTGATACACTTGGTGGTTGGCACATTTGATCAAGGGTGGTAAAGTTTGGGGTCAAAAGGGGCTATTTTGTATTGACCGGACTTTGACCCTGCATTTGGTCAATGGTGAGCAGTGAAGACCACCCTTGGTCCTTTGACCGGACGCTGAGAAGAAATAGGACCGGACGCGCTAGGGGAGCGTCCGGTCAGATGATGACATACGTTGATGAAAGCATCTTAATAGGCCAGAAACGACCACTCTGGTCCGCGTCCGGCCGCCTATGATCGAACGCGTCCGGTCAAGAAAAACCGGTTCTGGAATCTTACTAGAGACGACCAGACTCTAGTAATAGAACGCCTAGTCACTTTGAGCAGCGCGTCCGGTTGCAACTTAACATGTGGCGCGAAGCAGGCTAGCCGTTAAGATCGGACGCTCAACATTTAAAGCTGATGACACGCGATGATCATCAGGCGACCGTACGTAGAGGTCCAGCATCCGGTCAGCCCATGTTTCACTGGATAGGAGCCAACGGCTCTATCGTGTGGGCTCTCTATTTAAGCCTATGACCGGCTCAAGCTCACTCTCTTGGCCATTTGCATTGATATAGCAACCTTGTGAGCTTAGCCAAAGCCCTCCCACTTATCTCCATCATTGATTCATCATCTTTGTAAGATTATAAGAGAATCCAAGTGCATTGCTTGAGTGATTGTATCTAGAGGCACTTGGTGTTCATGTTTTGCTGCGCGGTTCACTTGTTACTCTTGGTGGTTGCCGCCACCTAGACGGTTTGGAGCAGCGAGGATCGTCGAGCGAAGGTTGGTGATTGTCTCCAGCTTCGATCGCGGTGATTGTGAGGGGTTTTGTGCCTTCCCTGGTGGAGCGCTGAAAGATAACTTTAGTGGATTGCTCGTGTTATTGAGTTACCTCACTTGTGGGTAGATTCTTGCGGTGTCCAATTATGTGGACGAGGTTCGTACTAACACCTCTTAGCCATCGAACCACCAAGTGTTTGTCGACACAACGGGGACTAGCGTGTTGGCAAGCACGTGAACCTCGAGAGAAAAATTGGTTGTCTCTTGCTCTTTGGTATTCTCCCGATTATTGAATTAGTATTCATCTTGTGATTGGTTCACTCCTCTACGCGTCGGTATAATCATCTTACTTACTCATTTATATTTCTACAAACTAGCTGTAGCAAGCTCTTTAGTATAGCTAGAATTGAGAGCTTACTTTATAACTTAAGTTCATTTAGTGAAACTCTTTAGTGTAACAAGTGTGAGAGCTATTAATAAATAGTGACTTAGTAAATTATGTGTCTAGTGATTATAGTAACTAGAATTATTGAATAGATGACTTACAACCCTTTAGAGCTAGAGCAAATTTACTTTTCGCTATTTATCATACTAATCAAATTAGTCTAGTTAATTTATAGATTTTTAAATAGACTATTCACCTCCTCTGGTCATATCATATTAGAACCTTTCAGCTGCAAAGCCGTACTAGTGTTTCTAGCATACAACCTAAAACTATTTGATTCCTTGATTAAAGGAGGGTGAATAGGGACAAGACTGGTATTTGATTTCTAAAAGGCAGAGAATTACAATGTTTTAGAATTTCTCGGAAAGCTAGAACATATACCAGCAATATATGCATGACAGCGCCACCGTCCTCATACATCATCAGGGGTCAAGCTTAACTTCCCATACGTGATGAAGTTTACGAGAGTGTTCTCGATTACTCCTATGTACATCACATCAGAACACATCGACCTTTCAAAAGTACGCCAGCTGATTTGACCCAAAACTAATACTCCTTCCGTGCTAAAAAATAAAATCTGTTTTGGACAAGGTTTAGTTAAACATTAGAAATATAAATCATGAGTAACTTTTAAGTTATTAAATTTAAAAATATAAAAACCATATAAATAGATTTACCTTAAAAAATATTTTTATAATAATATACATATCATTTTTTTATAAATATTTTTATAAAAATAAAAAATTAAAGTAATACTTTATTATTTTAGAGAACGTGTCGCTGTTAAAACTAATTTTATTTTTAAATACGGAGGAAGTATTAGGTCAGTTTCAGTGGAAATTTTATGACCCTGTTACTAATGCATCTATATTTTGAAAATAGTGCAGAAGAATTTTATCTCCATAAAACTCTCTCTGCTCCTATGAAATTTTTATCATCTCTCTTCATCAATACGGTGCCACATCAACCTATTTAATGCCCATAAAACTCTGATAAAACCCCGTTAAGACTGGCCTTACACAACTAGTAAAGTAAAACGGATCGTTGCACTTAATTAAGCATGATTCTTCTTGAAGATCTTGTCGAGGGCGCCCTCCCTGCTCCGCTCGATCCCCGGCGTCTCCACGCCCACGTCCTTGAGCGTCACCGCCTTCTTCGTCCTGCACGCACGCGAACCATAAAGAAGTCATCAATGATTATTCACTCACTCGTAAATCTAGGTCTGGTTTAGTTTACTCCCTCCATGTATAACACCTACATAGGGTATTAAATATAAATTTAAAAATAACTAATCGTATGGGACGACAATACAGTGCTAATAACGGATTAATTAGACTTAATAAATTTTGTCTCATGGATTACTTAACCACTTTATTATCGAACAATCATACCCGATGTGACTAAACTTTGCTTCCCGGATTTAAACACATCTGAGGCTCGGTTCATATGTGCATGAATGAGAGACGACGTACGGGTACTCCGCGACGCCGGCGGCGAGGCTGCGGTCGTCCTGCACGTGCGCGACCTTGCGGAAGAGCGACCGGTCCACGAAGCGCTCGGCCTCGTCCAGCGCGAGCTCCGGCGCCACCACCTCGGGCACCGTCTCCCGCTTCTTCTTGTCCACCCACACGTTGGGCGCGTGCGCCAGCTGCTGCCGCGCCGTGTGCAGGCCCAGCGTCACCGACAGCGCGATCAGTCCCAGCGCCACGTACACCGGCACGTAGTCGCCGCGCGGGAGCTTGCCGCCGGTGCCTGCCCTGTGGTGCTCGGCGGTGGTGGCCGCCGTGGCGGCTGAGCGGGAGGCGGCGGGAGCGGTGGGGCGGACGTAGCGCCGTAGCGCGGCCGCGCGGAGGCCCGCGGCGGCTCGGAACGCCATGGACGACGACATGGCTGGCGCGCGGCGGCGACTGGTTCGGTGCGCGAATCTGAGTGTGACGGAAGGATGAAAAGGACCTGGGCGTGCAGCGGACGCTTCTCTGTGGACTGTGATGGTTCAGGTGAAGCAGAGTGAGCTCCTGGTAGCGGCTTTTATGCGGAGCGGGGAGAAGCCTCTGGAACCGGGCGGGATCGAGGTGGCGCTGGAGGCAACCGGACGTGGCGCGAGGGCGGGACACGCGGCGAGGCGGGGACGCGCCGGCGTGGACCAACACCTCCACCACTGCTCCACGAAGCGGCTAGAAGACCACAGCCTCGGCACTGTAGGGGCGCCGGCGGTGGTGGCGCCTGGCCGTTAGATTGGATTGGAACGGTACGGTCACCTGACCATGTGCGATGCGACCGTGCGTACCTCCACCGACCGCAACCGCGGTTCAATGGGAACTGTTCTAGTTTTTCAATTGAAAATTAACTTGCAACTTTTTACGGGAACAAATTCAAATCTTTTAGCACATCAATTTCAGCGAAAAAATGCAACAATATATGTTCACGTTCCAAATCGTTTCTTGAGTGTTTGATTATATGCCGACAGTGGCGGACCTTGAGGCAAGCAACAACAGCAGTTCCTGTTTGTAAGCGCATTCATCGGAGTCACTGTCACTGAGAGTTTCCAAAACCCACTCAGTCTAGATTTTTTTTTTTTTTTGGCAAGATTAAAAAAACTATTCTCCGATAATTTCCTATGTCAACTTCTAATCTTTTCACACTGGAAACTCGACTCAACCGCATGGATAGATGCCCACGTTTCATCAGCAAATTTGAAGGTCGAACGGCGTAGGAAAAAATAAAAAGTAGGATAGGTTCTCGATGCAAATATACCAGAGAGAAAAGAGAAAATATGAGTTGTTAGGATGATTTATTAATAATCCAAGATTTTTAATGTAAATCTGTCTTCTATATTTTAGGACTGAAATATTATAAATGCCCTATTTGAGTAGGCTTCTCCACGGGCTTCAGGAGCCGTTTTATGCTAAACAAGGTAAAACAAAACGGCTTCACCCAGAAAGCCCCTTAAATAGTGCTCTCACAGAGGTTTGAGGTGGGATAGAGCCAAAGCTCCACCGATAGAGCTGTTCATGGAGCTGAAGCCCAAAAAACGGTTTCACTAGTGAAGTGGAGTCGTACCAAACGAGCACAAATTGTTAGGGAAATCCAACAAATATGCTTCCAACTTTTTTTAGCCACTTGAAAAACTCATTGATTTACCAATTGTCTTGTTGAAACTATCAGGATGCTCTAAATGAACCACATAGCCAGTCAGTCACTTACTCCCTCCGTTCCAAAAGAAGTATCATGTATACTGATTAATTTTTCTTAAATTTGATTACATCTAGTATATAAAATATATTCAATAATTAACCTAATGATATTTATTGTACACCATAAATATTGATACTCTCTGGTATATATTTAGTTAAACACTCGTTGGGAAGTAAAAATGACTTTTTTTTTGGAGGGAGTAGTAGTCAACCCTACACGAGAGTAGTGGCATAGTATCTAGGATCACAATTGACCTATAGCGACATTCATACTAAAAGATATCAAAATCAAACATTGTTGACCTATGATTTGTAATATGCTAGTGAAGTCATACATTTTGACATGTTTCGCAGTTTCACAGTATTTTCCCCTTTTTTTACCCTGCTGTCTAGAATTACTCACGGCGCAAACTTACTGTCGACATTGATCGTCATCTATTAGAAGCATTGTGAATTGTGACTGCACTAGGATAGTTTGGGCGCGTTTGGTTTACAGCCGCTGCATGCTACAACTAATCTGCGGCTGCGCCAAAACTTCGGCCCCAAATTCATTCGCCACACTTGCGGCACATTTTGGCGTGAAAAATGAACCGGCGAGCGATGGCAAGGCCACAGCATGCCACAACTCATGCCGCGAACCAAACATGAGCCCAAAATAGGCGTGGAAGGTTCGGCGCGATGCGGCAATGCGTGGATGTGAACCAAATGCGCCCTTAACTTTTAGAACGAACTCAGAAATTAAACAATGTTCATGAAATGTAGCATTTATTTTTTTCCATAAATATAAACATTTTTTGGGTAATCCACTCTCATCCCTCATTATTTAGGCTACTGAACAAGCATGTGTTAATTGGTGCGATCGAGGAGCATTACGTTCATTTCCTTTCATTCTTAATCCATCGTTAATCTAGAATGCATTATAAACGTTTTTTACTTTTCTAAATACACTATTTTTATTATACATCTAGACATAGAGTTAAAACATCTTATCATTTGGAATAGAGGGAGTATGGACGTAGTTCAGAGAGCTTAGTATTTTTGTCTTGGCAGCTATAGAATGAGACTATGTTTGGCACAGCTTCACCAACAGCTTTATGAGCTGTTTTTTGCCAAACACTTTTTTTAAAACAGTTTCATGGGGGAAGATCCTTTTTATGCTCTCACAAAATGGAGAGAGAGGTGAAGCTGAAAAAGTAGTTTTTCACATACCTCTTCCTTATTTCCCTCTCTCAATAATGAACCTGTTGGTGAAGCTGTTCTGCCAACCGGTCACCGAGGAAGCTGCTCGTGAAGCTGTTAAAAAGGGGTATTTGGATGCATGCCATTACAATTCTCGAACTTTTGAGAAACGCCATTACAATTCGTCAGATAGGTCATTACAATTTCATTTCTCTACCATCCAGGCCATTCTGTACATCTGATGCGTAAAAGGGCTCACTGTCAGGCGTATCCGCGTACAGGGACGTGTACACGCGTTAAGTGACCGCCGCCCTCCGTTACACAGGCGCCGTCGCTCTCTCTCTCTCTCTCTCTCTCTCTCTCTCTCTCTCTCTCTCTCTCTCTCTCTCTCTCTCCCCGCCCCCGTTCCCCTTCGTCAGATAGCGACGAACCCTAGCTCACGGCGATTCAAGGCGGTGGCGGCGATTCAACGCTGTAGCGCGTGGGCAGGCGGCCGCAGCGGACGCGACTGAAGCGCGTGGTCAGGCGACAGCGGCGGTGCAGGCTGGGGATCTCAGAGGCGGCGGCGATGAAGGGAGGATCGTCTGCGTCTAGCGCCAGCGCAAGGAAAGGGGAGTGCCCCTTTTGCTTGGTTCCATTGATTCGGATCCGAAGCAAGCAGGTGGACACGAATGACATTTGGTACGTCAAGTGCCCCTACAATGTGAAGGTATAGTTTTCTTGCCATTTTTGTCTTGTGTCTGCTCTTGTTGTGATGCAAATACTATCTGAGAACTCAGGGTGATACAACGACATGTGGCTTCATCCGTTCAGAGGTGGAGTATGAAGCCGGTCTAGCTCGTGGTCAGAGGCTGATGGCAGTGTCTGGTAAATCCAAGGGTGGTTTGAAGGAAGAATTGGATGAGGTCAGCCAAATTTTGGATAGTCTTCTATCTAATGTTTGCAAAATCAAGGCACAACTTGGTGACCTTGGTGAGCCGAAGGTGGCGTTTGTTGAGCCGAAGCAGGATGTGGGCACCAAGAAGTCCAAATTGTGCTCAATTCTGCAGCTATAACACCTCTAATTTTAGGGTTTTTAGGTGTTCTCGTTGGTGCCATTGTTGTTTTAATGTGGAAGTGAAGCTTGTTACTTGTAGTAATCTAGATTTGTGTCAGTGTCCCTAATGTATGTGATGTATGGTACTTAATGAAGTTTGTGATGTGCAATCAAATTGTTGGTTTAGCTCTAAAGATGTGCACTGTGAACTGGAATGTATTGTTGTTGCCATGTTTCTTAGCCTTCAATTTTATTTTCATGGTTCTGTCAATTACACTAACAGGTTTCTGTCAATTACATTAACAGAGCACTGTGAACTGGAATTTGCACAATGTGAAACAGAAACATGGCAATATCAACATTAACAAAGCACATTTGAACTCAAAAAATAACAGAAACATGCTAATATAATTGACAGCTATAGCAAGTTCACAGACCATTCAGGCAATATTACATAAACAAGTTCACACACACTTGAACTCAAACAAGTTCACAGAAACAGGTTCAGGAAGGCCAATATTACAAGTTCATAGGCCATTACTACATTACAGGAGCTAACAAGTTCACAGCCAACCACCTTAGATTACTACTATATCATAGCGTCAAAATATGACAGCGCCATGCATAGAAGGCCAACAAGTTCAGATTGCTACCAAAATGACAGCGCCAAGTTCAGATTACTACGTCACAGCGCCAAAATGACAGGCCAGCAGACAACCATTTGACAAGCCACCAAAATGACCAAACCCCAACAAGGTTATTCCACTGAGGACAACAAATCCTTGAGGCTTTTAACCACTTTTAGGTGCTGGAGCAGCTGCATCTTTCTTCTACTTTTTCTTCAGTGGTGTCTTCTTCTTAGGTGACTTCTTCTTAGTTGCCTTCTTCTTAGGTGCCTTCTTGGATGGTCCAGCACTGTTAACTTCATCTTGCCTCTTCCTATTACAACAGCTTCAGTTAGTACAGATTTAAATGGAAATAAAATAAAATAAAATCAGTACAGATTTAAATGGAAATGATTGCTGACTTTTGTTTGTTCTAGCAGTTTCACCATCTTCACCTACCATCTCCAGCTTGCATGTCTTGGAGAAGTGTTCAAAACCTTCACATCTTTTGCACCTTACTTTCTTCTTGCTGGCTTGTTTCTCTAGGCATCCCCTTATCCTTATTTTCTTTAGCTCGCCTGCTCCTCTCCCAAGCAAAGGTGGATGTACTTTGAACCCAAGCTGAAATTTAGGTCACTGTGTTCTATTTGGCATAGTCAAAAATTCCATATGCAATATGGTACAACTAGTTGTGCCCATCCACCCCAGTAGCTGAAGCTAATTGTCCAGTATATTTTCCATGCAGACAAGATGCATCTACACCAATGAATGGTCTACAACCAGCTAAGAAGCCATCAATGCATTGCTTCAAAGCAACAAATACTCTCTTGAACCTATTCTTTTTACCAACATTCTCTGACTCGATTTGTACTCTACTTCTAGGAGAATTAAGTTCAATATGTGCAGCCCAATTGAAAAGGAGTTGAAAGCTTTCCTCATACTTACCATGAATGTGGTTTAGAGCTTGCTGTAAACCAGATGATACTTCAACTTTATGTCAAAATCACCCTCCAACTTGTCTCTAGCATCCTTGGCTCCCTTAGTTGGGTTCTTCTTAATCCAATCCCCAAGTCTATCCGCATACCAACCCTGGGTAGCCATTTTGCCTTCTCTAAGCTTGGTGGTAGGACAGTTGTGCTCGGCAGGTAGGACTTTGATCTGAAAAAGACATATTACAATGACTTAGTCACACATATTGACATGTATAAGGCATAATAAGGTTGATATGAACTTACATGTACAGTTCTTGTAAAAAATGGTAGAAGCATGTATGCGCCAAGGGCAGTCACTAACAGCACACCTCGCAATAAACCTTGTCTTGTCTGTTCGGACCCCAGGTGCAAACTCAAAACCCTTGACGACAGCGTAATGCCTTATGGCTTTCCTGAATGCAATAATATCAAGAAATAGCTCCCCCTTCTGGATTTTTGGATTCAAAGGATCATGTAGAACATGAACATCCAAAGGGTCTTTATCACCAACCTTTGCCTCATCAACAACAGGAACAACATTATCATCATTATCAATACCAGAAGCAAATGCATTTTTTAGATGCCTGTGCATTGTCAGACTGTGCATTGTCATCAGCTGCCTCTGCATTCCCAGTTGCCTGTGCAGTTGGCACTGGAATATACATAGCTTCATCATCCACTCCAACATATTCTTCGACATTATGAAACATATCAAGCACTACATCTACATCTACAGCAGCTGCCTTTGGAATGTCATCAGCAGACACGTTGCATTTGGTTGTAGGCTCTGTAGGCATGTTAGCATCAAGATTGCCTAACTCTACATCAGGAGGAACTGGACAAAGTGGCTCCAGTCCATCAAATTCAGCATCTGAACAAGCTGCCTTATCAAACACTCCAGCTACAACCTAACAACTCCTCTCCTCCTTGTACATTTCAAACATATCAACCATCTGAATCTCATTAGCTAACCTAGCATCCTCATGCAGTCTTTTGTCATAGAACCACATTGTAGGTTTCTGAGCAGAAGATAAATTCAACTCCTTACATAGACTACTCAGCAGCAACTCAAGTGTCAAACTCCCAAACTCGACATCCCACTTAAAAATAGTTCCCTTTATGTACGATTTCCTCTCATCAGAGCCATTGGAAGCGAAAGCTTCCACTTCAACCTCTAGCGCGAACATCTCACACCTAACGCAAATGAAATTGTAAATATGCAGAATGACGTACATCTACACTAGCAAGCACATAGAACCCTAATCCGAACCCTAATCCCAACACTATGATGGACAAAACTACATCAAGAGTGCAAGAAAGGTACCTGCTGTCATCGTCCTCCATCACCGCCGCCACCAATTGCCGCGGAGCACCAGTGGGGGTTATGGGGGCTCCATCGCCTTCGGTGCAGGCACAGTCGCCTCTAGGATCCCCAGCCACCACCGCCTGCTTACTTGCCCGGCCACCTACTCTGGTTCTCCTGCCGCCGCCGCCTGCACCGCCGCCGCTGCCTCCTTCAATCGCACCAACCGCCGCCGCTACCTTCGATCGCCGAGCTAGGGTTCGTCGCTGAGAAAGGGGAACGTGAAGGGGAGAAAGCAAGTGAGAGAGACGCGAGCTGCTTAACGGAGGAGGCCGATAGATAACGCTCGTTTGCGTCCCTGTACGCATACGGTGCTAACAGTGGGCCCTAGTACGCGACATGTGTACAAAATGGCAAGGTTCAGGGATAACGGAAATTATAATGGCCTATCTCCGAATAGAGGATTTATAATGACGTTTCTCAAAACTTGAAGAATTGTAATGGCCTCAATGGTGAAGCTAAGCTGTAGCAGACATGACCTAAATTTCACTCTCGATAGTCAACTATGATGTTTTTATTTCATTTTATCAATATAATTCACATATATATAAATATAGGGAAATATTATTAATTAATATATGTAATAAGTATAGATATCTATATAGATAGAGATATATATGGACAGATAAAACAACGGTACTGATTGCCGTTTTATTCGGACAAGGAATTGGTCCAATGGACCTCTGTGAGAGCCTTGGCGGACTCTTTGTTAAAAAAAAAAAAGCCTTGGCGGACTCCGTCTCCGTACGCCGTAGATATAGCCTGTTCCAACGTCATCGTCCGCATCGCACGGCCGTTGTTTACCGTTGAGGCGCAACTCCGTTTTCCTACCGTTGAGGCGCGGGGCTCGCTCTCTCCCTTTCCTGGCGATCGTGACTACCCTGGATTTTGGCCCCGTATCATGCAGCCCAAGAAAATTTTGGCTCAGCACTCGTCGTCTCCTGGCATTAAGAAATCCAGAGCGCGAGGTCGCGACTCCGAGTCGGCGCCTCCCCTCGCGACTCCGCGCCCGCCCGTCCCTGGCCGATTCCTCGCGGCTCCGGCCCCGCCCCTCGCCGGTAGACGTCCACCCGCCCCACCCTCGCCGGCCGGCGTCCGCCGCCCCCGCGGCCCCGCCCAGATTCCCCTGCGTGGCGCCGTGGTCACGGCCTCGCCGAGACCCTCGCCGCCCCACGGCCCTGCGACCTGCGTGAGCGCGCTCCGCCTCCGCTAGTCCGGTGGCGCGCGCGGTAGCCGGCAAGCAGCAGGCCGGGTCGGCCGGCGGCCGCCCAGTCCGCCGTGTGCAGTGCTCCGCTCCCTGTCCGTCCCTGGTGGCTGGTGAGTTATTGTGTCTTCTAAGCTTTATTAGGGTTTGGGGATTGTGGATTTGTGAGATTATAATTAAATGAAATATGTTGTTATTTTTCAAGAAAAAAATGAGTAAGTTTCGAACCTTTTGAATGTATTATTGCAATTTGGTTAATTATAGTCATTTACATCGATTTTTTTACCGTATTGCATATAAATTTTTTTGGCGTATTGCATATAAAATTTTTGACTGGACTACCCTGGATTCAAATCCCAGCTCCGCCACTGTCGACGACCATAGCGGCCGCCCTACGCCAGGTGCCCAGGTTTTCGTCGGGCCCTTCGCCATGTCTTCGCCGGACCCTTCGCCCGATCCTTTGCCGTCGACGAGCAGCCAACAGGTATGCCCACCCCTTCTTTGCTCTCCCTTCTGTGCGGTGCCGAGGACCCAAACCCTAACTTAAGCTATTTGGTGCACTCGGATCTGATCTAATTACAAGCGTGTACATACGAAATTCGGTTTTGCTGCGAAAGTTATCAGATCCACCGCTGCAGTTGGTCTTGGTTTGTTGGTTTGCTCTGTAGAGATGGAGGGTTAGGGAGGAACTAACTTGTTTTTGTTTCTGCATTGGTACCTGGACTTGCGAATCCAGCAGAAGCAATTGGGGAGTTTGGCAAATCTACTGGCAGAGGCAAGCAGGTAATGTTGCTATGCACTTTCTGCTGAGTTTATTAATAGCAAAATTGCTGGTAATTTTGTCTTGTCGATATGTGATGCTCATAATTTCTATCGATGTGTTACTAATAACAGCTACTGATATAGTGATATACAATCCGTAACCGTTTAGTTTGTCTATTTGTTCATAATTTCATATGGTATTATAACTCTTACTAACGTTCTCATGAAATGCCAGGTTCTACCGCAGAGCATATAATGAACTGTTCTCAGGTGTAACTACTGAGCAGGAGCCTGAATCATCGACTAATACTCCTGAGTATATGCTTTTTGGGTGGCATCTCTTCTTAATGCTTCGTTCGAGATCGCCAGAATTGTTCAAGGACCTGGTGTCCTGCATCCATGGATTAGTTGCTGTGTTGGTCAGTTTGCTTATTTCGCCTTTCTTTTGTTTCATTACGGATTTTGAACTATGACTCCTTTAGTGCTGTGAGCTGCTACTTGTATTTTTGATTGATCACAGAACTGCTTACTGCAATGCAGGCCATACTTTTGATCCACGTGCCAGTTAAATTTAGGAGCTTCACGGTTGAAGGCTCTTCTCACTTAAGTAATGGTTCCTTCTGAATCTATTTTTTAATTTATTCATTCAGCATATGGCCCATAGTTATGTTTTTTTTCTTTGCTCGAATTCAGTCAAACAAACTGAGAAAGGCGTGGATCTTATTGCTTCGTTATGCCATAATTATCATGCCTCTGAAGAACGTTTGAAAGAAATGATGGACAAGTCTCACAAGGCAATAGAAGACGTTTTCGGCATGATAGCACTAAGTGCTTCAGAGTGCAAAACAGAAAATTTGGATAAGATAGACACAGGCATGGAACCCTTCCTCACATGTTTGTGCATGCAAACCTAGTTCTGGTTATGCTGCATGCTTGAATTAGCTGAATTGTTGTCAATGTTCTGTTGCAGATGGCCTGATGTATTTCAAAGGTCTCATTGATATGGAGTCTTTCCAGTCAAATCTGGAAAAAATGGAGAAACTATGTAATTCTAATAGCTGTGAAGGGGAGCTTGATTTTAAATTAATTTTGATTAATAATGATTATATCCCCTGTGCTGAGAACTCGTCTGGGGAATCCACCAATTTAGGACGTTCAAAGGTATCCAGAATGGTTCGTAAATTTCAGTAGGTTGAATTTCTTTTTGCAGATTGTATCAATCGATTCCTTTTCTTCTTTTGCAGTGTGTCTTTGAAATATTGGCATCTCCCACAAAGACAATAAAGAACATGCTGACTGTTCCTAGTTCCCCTTTGTCACCCGTCACCGGTGGTTCAGTCAAGATTGTGCAAATGACACCAGTAACTTCTGCCATGACGACAGCTAAGTGGCTTCATGAGGTGATATCTTCATTGCCAGAGAAGCCTTCATCTAAGCTTCAGCAGTTGCTGTCATCATGCGATAGGGATTTGACAAATGCTGTCACAGAAAGGGTCAGCATAGTTTTGGAAGCAATTTTTCCAACCAAGTCTTCTACTGATGGGGGTGGCTCATTAGGCCTCAATCGTGCAAATGTCTTTGATATTCCATGGGCAGAAGCCAGAAAAATGGAGGCTTCCAAGTTGTACTATAGGGTATTAGAGGCAATCTGCAGAGCTGAGTTACAAAACAGCAATGTAAATAATCTAACTTCATTGCTGTCAAATGAGCGTTTTCACCGATGTTTGATTGCATGTTCAGCGGAGCTAGTGTTGACGACACATAAGCCAGTCTTCATGATGTTTCCTGCTGTTCTTGAGAGTACGGGACTAACTGCATTTGATTTGAGCAAAATAATTGAGAGCTTTGTGAGACATGAAGAGATCCTCCCAAGACAATTGAAAAGGCACCTAAATTCTTTAGAAGAACAGCTTTTGGAAAGCATGGTATGGGAGAAAGGTTCATCATTGTATAACTCATTGATTGTTGCCAGGCCATCTCTCGCTTCAGAAATAAAATACCTTGGGCTTTTGGCTGAACCAATGCCATCTCTTGATGACTTAGTGGTAAGGCAGAATATTCATGTTGAGGGCTTGCCTGCTACACCATCTAAAAAACGTGCTGCTGGTCCAGGTAATTTGCTACTCAGCCTTAGTTTGATGTTTCACATTTAGGTAGCAGTCATTATATTCAGTGCGTTAGTAACTATAATTGTTGTCACTGCCATTTTATCAGCAGAAGCTTGAATGAAATATCGGTTCAGTATCAGCATTGTGTCCTGAAGGTTAAGATTAGCTTTATTGCTGAAAGGCAAAAAAAGTAAAGGGTAATGTGGTTGAAAATTATGGTCAGGAAAGATGAAAATCAGCATTAATGATGTGAAACTTCTACACCAATGAAACTTCACCCTGAATTTGTTTGTTTGTAGCAGTACAAATGTACAATGTATTCTTAATAAATGTACAATGTATTAGTGTAAAGTATGGTCCTTGTCACTTATTAGTGCAGAAGGTAACATGAACTCAAGTTGCGGTGCAGGATCTATTTTCCTTTATAAATTGTGTAACAGTTTTGTAGAAGTGACTTTTTGAACAAGGAATCTATGACAATACGGTGCCTTTCCAATTGGGTACCATCTAAAAATTTGAAGGTTCAATAACCTTAAAGATTAAACTGCAATATTTTTGAAACAAGTAATTCTATTTGGTACTCCTCTTTGTTCCTTTTAGGCTTTTGGCTCTTCTCTCTATTTTATTCATCACATGTTTCTTGCAGATGACAACGCTGATCCTCGATCACCAAAGAGATCGTGCAATGAATCTAGGAACACAGTGGTAGAGCGCAATTTGCAGACACCTCCACCCAAGCAAAGCCACATGGTGTCGACTAGTTTGAAAGCAAAATGCCATCCACTCGAGTCCACATTTGCAAGGTTTAGTCACCTGTTTCAGTTGTACTAGTATTTACGCATTCTACTTTTCTGTTAACGAAACAGAAGTATTGTTTTACCATTTGTCTACTTTGCAGTCCAACTGTCAGTAATCCTGTTGGTGGGAATGAAAAATGTGCTGACGTGACAATTCAGATATTTTTTTCCAAAGTATGGATCTTCTCATAATCAGAACTTCACTTCTATGATTTATCTTCTTTCCTACAGTTTTGATTTTGACCTGCTATTTCTTCAGATTCTGAAGTTGGCTGCTGTTAGAATAAGAAACTTGTGTGAAAGGGTTCAACATGTGGAACTGACAGAGCGTGTCTATAATGTCTTCAATCAGATTCTTGATCAACAGACAACATTATTTTTTAATAGACACATCGATCAACTTATCCTTTGCTCTCTTTATGGTGTTGCAAAGGTATCATTTACTATATTTAATGAGCTTCCTGTCATTACTTCCCTTTTATCTAGGCTGGCTGACCATGCCTTCTCTGACAGGCTTGTAAATTAGAACTCTCATTCAAGGAGTTACTCAACTATTACAGAAAAGAAGCACAATGGAAACCAGAAGTTTTTCAAAATATCTATATTGGGAGTAGGAATAGTAATGACGTATGTACCTTGGCTTCTATATTGCACCTTTATTCTGACAGTTCTTTCTTCATTCTTCGGGTGCTCCTTATTGCTTGTTTTTCTGAAAGTTATTTGCTATCGACAGGTATTAGTATCACGCCATGTTGGTATCATTAGTTTTTACAACGCGGTGTTTGTTCCAGCAGCCAAGCCTTTCCTGGTGTCACTAATATCATCTGGTACTTGTCCAGAAGACAAGAAGAATGCTAGTGGTATATGCTATACCCACTTTCTCAGTTTGAACTGTTATTTCTTTTCCTATGTGTCAATGATGTCATTACTCTTGCTTAGGCCAAATTCCTGGATCACCCAAGCCATCTCCTCTCCCAAATAATTTACCAGATATGTCCCCGAAGAAAGTTTCAGCATCTCATAATGTATATGTGTCTCCTTTGCGGCAAACCAAGGTTTTTTTCTCATTCTTCGCTTTACTTTCTACAGCACACTAATGTGTCAACGACAGCATCAATAACAAAGCCGTTGAGTCCCAAGCGTGGGGCAGGCTAGAGGTTAAGTCTCACAAGAGCCATAATACAGTAGTGTATCGTGTTGATGAATACCCAGAATTAGTCTCACAAGTTCCTTAGGGTTGGCATACCTTTCAATACTACAGCTTGTTGTCACCACATTTCATTTCATTGTAAGTTATTTTAAGACTAGTCAATGCTGCTATGAGGGTGGGTGGTACTGCTTCCACCTTATTGTCCACTTCATATCATAATAGTAATGCTGTCGAATCATTAGCACTTATCTCTTTACTGCATTCCCTTTTCCAATAACACATTCCTCTATGCCACTTGTCAGATGGATTCACTTCTGTCACCAAGTTCCAGGAGTTTTTATGCATGCATTGGTGAAGGCACCCATGCTTATCAGAGCCCATCTAAAGATTTGGCTGCTATAAATAGCCGCCTAAATTAGTATGAATCTCAAAATGACACTTTCTTTTCTACAACATGGTTTCATGTCTCCAACACTAATTTATACCACTCCATTTCTTGTTAAATTTGCAGTAGCGGCCGGAGAGTAAACAGTCGATTAAACTTCGACATGGTGAGCGACTCAGTGGTAGCTGGTAGTCTGGGCCAGCCAAATGGTGGTTCTACCTCCTTCGATCCTGCAGCTGCATTTAGCCCCCTTTCAAAGAAGAGAAAGCCAGATACTTGATCAAATATAAATGGCGACATCTCGTATATAGCTCACAGCTCCATGCTCCATAGCAGTCTATTCTTCTGAATAAGTGGGTTAACTGGAGTGATTTAACTGTACATGTATGTGTTAGTGAGAAGCAGCAGTTTATAGGCAGCAAACTGTTTCAAGTTAGCTTTGAGGTTGTATCACCATTTCCCTGCTGATTGATCATATTAGACTGTAACATCTGCTGTGTAGAATGCTAATGAATCTTTAGTTTTCAGTGGGTTGACATAATAAATCCTTATCCTAGTTGGCTGGTTGTTGGGAGACATTCATCAGGGTTATATTTGGTTGTCAAATAGTACTGTACTTAATTCATATCTTTCATATTTTTCACTAGCATTGGCAACCACAAATTGCTTTCCTGACTAGGCTCATATTCTTCACAGGTATAAGTATGCCAACTCTAAACTATTTGAATCCTTTTATATTCTATTTTTTAATTACTTTATCTGTTTCTGCTACTTTTGTACTGTGTATTTCCAGCTTCTCCATCAGACTGATGATTCCATATTCAGTAAGCTGCAAATGATTTGACATATGTGGCTTATCCTTCAGGTATATCTCATGTTGACTTCATTGCTTTTGTAATGGTACTGTTGACTTTATTGCTGGTTACAATCAACCTTTACTTGCTTTATATTGTTCTACTATTTTTGGCTTGCACAGCCAGGATGATTGGTTTTCTGCATCAATCAATCCTTTTCTCAGGACACAAGATAATTCTTGTATGCTACACTTCCCAAATTGCAATTAATTCAGAAGTCTACCTTCTTTCATTCAGTTTGTTCTCAGCAACACTGAATGGATATGAATCAGTCATTCCAATAGATGTTCATCTGGTTATTCCAAACAATCTTACATCACATCTCTTTCTGCAGGTGAGATAAGGAAAACCTGAAACACTATCACCATTTAAAACATTGACTCCTGGAAGTTCAGGTGATTAGCAAAGCTCCATCTACATCTGACATTGGCATGTACGGTAGAGTGCAGTGACTCCTGTGATGGCAGGAGTCGTTCTTAAACAGCAGCTGCTCCTTCAGTTTGTTTGAGCGCTTCTCATATCTGATTGTATTGACCGAGAGCACCCACCTTGCCTTCTGGTACCAACTGAATGAGCTGCTGACGCCGACTCATCTGCATAATGGTAGATTAGGTGTGCCTGTAGAATGAGATGCTTACCCATCTTTACGAACTCAGGCCATGATTCCAGCAGCACTGTGACCTGGGGTGCAAATGTGAAGGCCCTGCAAGCACTTTCCAGGCCACACCAATCCTGCCGCTTCTTGAAGATCCATGTTTCCTATGGTGCCACCTAAATAAAAGCCATTTCTGGTTGTTGTTATGTCTATCCTTGACATGTCAACAGATTAGTGTTGGGCTGCAGTCATGCGGTGTTTAAGTCTCTGAGAAGGCGAGAAGTCATTGCTGCCAGCATTGTGAATGTCAGGCACAAAAGTACTCAAAAGTGAGAGCTGACTTGTTGCCAGCAAATGGAGAAGGGCGATATAGGTTGATAATCAAATTCAGTTCTCTGTATACAAGCTGCAGATTTTGTTTAGAGTTAGCTTTTGAGATTCATCATTTCATTCTTCTGAGATTCATCATTTCATTTCACAGCTGATTCTGTGTGTTGTAACTCCTGAGTACGAGTAGAAATTAGAATGCTAACTGACCTTAATTTTCACCGAATAATTTGCTACCATTTTCAGTATGAAGTCCTTGTCCTAAATTTTGGGATGTATCTGTCATGGGTATATTTTGTCTTAAATACTTGTCTTGCTGGTTTTATAGCATTTGATTTTTACATATTTTTAGTTTTGCACTAGCATTTTCTCTACCAAATCATATTTCTTGCTTTTGGAATGTGTTCCGGTTTTATAGCACTTGTCAGTTGTCACTGAATAGTGCATTGGATTCATGTCCTTCTAAATTTCCTCTTGTGCGTACTTTCTCTAATGCTCCTTTCGTACTGTATTCCTCCAACTTGTTCATGGGAGTGGGACTAACGGTTCCATATTCAGCGCACTGCCGTGACCGTGATTTGACAGACGAAGCTTCTCCATCAGTTATGACACTCGTGCCCTCTGCCGTGTCTTTGGGATGAGTATGCATTTTGTATGTCGCATGTTTAAGGAAATTACTTTTGCGATGAACAAATGTAATGGAACTGTGATCCCATTGCCTGGGGCCATTAATTCATTGTCATCACAAAGAATGCTGAGTTAGAGAATGCCATCCAGTATGCAAACTGAGCTATTTTGTATTGCCCTGCGCATCCAGAGCAATCTATTTTCTTTTCTGCACCATTCAGTTGTGTTCTCAGGACACTGCATAATGATTCTTATAGTAGACTTCAAGAACAATGGTACAGTTTTCAAAATTGTTTTTCATTCAAAAGGATAAAAAAAATCCACAAATAGAACTTTAAATTTGTTAGCTTGTTTCTTCCAATTAGTTCTCGGCAACATGAAACGGTCATTAATTAAACACTAGAATTTGTTCTGGTGATTCCGCAAGGTTCTGACACTGCAACTCTTTCTGCAGGTGAGATTTGAAGCCTTGAAGCACTGAACCATCAACGACATCTGGACCATTTGGCTCCTGGAACTCCAGATGGACGAGCAAAGCCGCTGGCCACTGCCATTGGCATGTGAGATCATCATCAGCATCAGCACAGAGCTACTGCCCCTTCGGCGGCAGCCGGTATCACCATGTACAGGCTCGACGAGTCCACCAGCTCTGGCGATGGCAGAGGCCTGAATTCGTTGCTCTCGAACAGCAGCTGCTCCTTGAGCTTGTCCAGAGCTTCCCGCATCCAGTCGTACCGACAGAGACCGTACGCCTCCTCTAGGGGTACCTGAACATGTATGTGCAAGAACTGCATGAGCTGCTGCTATGAGATCAAAATCTGCGAAATGGCGAGCTGCTAGTTGTTGCAGCAGAATGACATGCATGCATGCTCACCCATCTCCTGCCATGGGTGACCTGCTCAGGCCAGATTTCCAGCAGCTCTGTGACTTGTAGTCCGAACATGAAGCCCTTGCAAGCCCCTTGCAGACCGCAGCTGTTCTGTTTGCTCTTGCTCTTGAAGACCCATTCTCCCAGCGGCGTCGCCTGAACGAAAGCCATATTATTCAGCTGTTAGCTATTTATTTATGTACTGACAATCCATCCCGTGATTTTCAGTTATTAAAGTTACTCAGAAGTAAAAACAATGTTGCTTGTTGCCAAGGAATCGATCCGGTGGAAGTGGAACAGATGTCTGTATTTTTTTTTTTACCAAGAAAATCCAATCTATTGATTCTCCCATGCTCTCATTTATTAGTTATCTCTCTCTTTCTCTGAAGTACGTGTGAAGTACTGCTGGCAATAATGCTGATTATCCCCATGTCAGCACATGAAACTCATGAGCTCGGATTAAGCATGATGGTGGCCGTGCAGCATATGGGGTTGTTGGCCACCTAACCATTGCCCATTGGTGCATTTGTTCCTACTGGATGTAGCAAAGAAAACTACAATTTTGGCCATGCTCATCATGCTGAGCATCTTTTTCAATGGTTTGAAATCTTACATCTCACACTTGAATAGTTGAAGCGTGCGTCACATTTTTTTTCTTCACCAAAAAGAAAATTTCCTGCTACAAAACACCATTATATAGGCATGTAGCTAGCTAGCAATCTATGGCGGCCTATGAGCTATATATAGAGGAGCACTAGCTTGAGGCACTTCTCTTAGGTGCTAGCCACTTAATTTTTTTTTAAGGAAAGCTAGCCACTGAAAATTGACCGTTCTATCGCGCCCATCACATACCAAAATGACACGCATGAAAATGACTCGGAAACATCCTATCCTACTAGTCTACTACCATGCATATCTAATCTGATGCTCTAGAAAGGCGACAACAAAAATCCAAACATGCCACGGCACTAGAGCCAACAGACTCCCCTATCATGCATGATGCAAGCATAGATAAAATATATATTATGCTCCACTAATCCACCAGCTAATGTTATAATAGTATACACTAATAAATAAACCGGCGGGAAACATTGCCACGTCAAGAGTAGGTCATCAAGCTAGGCACCCACGCTGATAATGCCCTTGACGCCTGCTTCCTCGAAGGCCTCCCTACAGGCAGCTTCGTCGATGCTCTCGTCGTCCTCCCATCCACCCTGCAGCAGCAACAATACCAGCCAACGCACATGATGTTACATATCACAAATAAAAACTTTTCATTTGCTCCTGATCTGATGAGAGCTCATATTCAGCATCATATACATAATTGAGCAATTGTTCGTATTCTTTGCATGCATGATTGATTAAAGGGCGCGTATGGTATGGCCATCTGATCTTGCTGTCTCACCTTTGGGAAGATGAGATCGCTTCGCTTGGGCGTCGAGATCATGAGCACTTGCAGCCTGCCTAGCACGTCCTGCTGGCAGCTTTTCTCCCCAACATCCTCCTCGAGCATGTAAGGAACGCATCTGGTATAGGAATCAAGAACAGATATACATGATTAACTAATGTAACAGGAGTACTATTTCATTGAATATACAAAGAGAAGTCCTCGCTAATTCCTATGTATAATGTTATTGTGCATCATCGTCTACTCATTTTGGATCCAGCACTACACCTTCGGTAGCAAGTGAAAGGCTATATAACTACATGTTCTTTCCTGTTCTTAAACTGTCCAGTTGTGATTTTATGTGACCCTGTGAGTATTGGAGAGATTTTTATATATTTATACCTTCTTGTCAAATTGCTAATCAAATGCATGTAGACCATGATATGCTTAATGAACAAGTTGTGCATGCGTGGTGTTTATAGCAAACTAGTTAATAGGTACCCTGAGACAAGGCGGTAGCATCCTTCGTAGCGCTGCCGGAGGCGCCCCTGCCTCGCGCAAACCATGGCGGGCGTTGGCGGCGATGGCGACGATGATGCAGGAGGCGCCGTCTTCTCTCTTCTCCACAGGAACAATCTCCTTGTTAGCTGAACAAGAACCTACGAAAACAACTACAAATCCAGGTCTCAACCTATTCATGCACACATGTACATCGTCAAAACAAAACCTCCAAGTTAACACACACACACACACACACACACACACACACACACACACACACACACACACACACACACACACATATAGGCAGATATGTATCTATACAGATTAGTAAGCTCACCTCAAGAAGACAAATCCAAGAGCGATTCAACCTCTCTCTCATCACACCCAGAGCCTGCAGAGAATGGTATCCTTGCTGATGATGATGCCACAAGCTTCTCGCAGCTGCATGCCACTGACCCAAAGAATCTCTCCCTTTGCATTAGTCCACTGGCCCTGATGCAATTGGATGGAGGCTCTAGATTTGGGAGATATATGGCTGCAAGATAAGCCCAAATGGCCAGAGGATCGGACAGACTGATGATCGGAACCCAATTCTCCTGGAATCTAATCCTTCTATCTGCTGCCTGTGCTGCCTAGACCTTAATTTATATATCTAGCTAGATACCAGCTAGAGCTTTGGAATTGAGCCGATAGGGGATTATATGCAAAGTACCCAGAGGTGGCCTTTCTTCCTGATTCTACTGGTTCTTGGACCTATTTATAAGGAGAAGATGTAGGGCGTAATAATATGCGTTGAACTCCCTTGGTTTCTGTCTAATCTCGGATGAATCCCTGCTTTTTCTTGTGTTTCCTCAGCTGGTCAATGGGTTGCTAGGTTTTTTCTTATTGTGTCAACCAAACTGTGTTACTAGGAAACCGCCAATATGGACGAAGGATAGATCTTGGTCATACATGTTGTCTGTTGGAGTTTATTTACGGATCTGTTTGTACCTAGAACAACCATTTCCTTTGGCCGTTGCAACTAATTCTCTTATTATAAACAGAGAACGAATAATGAATATAATGACCTTTGTTTCCACTGAACTACCCACACACTGTTTGTACATTAATGTGTATGCTGAGTTACCTACCCAAGTAGAGCGTTACTTTACAACTCTGAGGTTTATTTTTTTCGATAAAGGAATCTTTTATTATGTTTCAAGATTATTACATTGAGTTGATACAATCAACTGAGGTTTGTTTTGACATGACTTCCGTACGGAAGTGTTTATTTAGTTTCTAAAACACAAAAAAAAGAAGAAGTCACAGGCTCCCCAAACCGACCTGTATGTAGCAGGGTGCTCAGTTTAATGGAATCTAATTCTTTCATTTGGTGGATTGATAATTTGATATGCACCAATTTGGAGGAAAACAAAATAGAATAAAATATGCAGTGGTCTTATATATGCAAGTCATCTTCTAAGCAAACAGGTCCACTATTCTCTGCTGTAACTTTCTACAAGTACTAGTCATATGCATGCCAAGTGCTTTGCTAGTGAAGTGAAATATTTTATCTTTGATGTCAATAAATTTAGTGGAGGAGGAAACTACTCGACACCTTCCTCCACCCCATTTTCTCTTTTACCAAGCTAGCCACCAAGAAGTTGCAGGTTATATTTAAACTCGGCTGTGCTCTCTGATCCCCTTCATATTCTACTATTCACGGACCATTAGTTGGGAGGGTACATTACTATTTCTCCCTAAGTTCAAGAGATGAATGACCAGGTTGCTTCCTTGCCTCATATCAACCCTGAATGTAAAAAAAAATGGAGGGTCCATGTCTACATATAACGTGACAAGAAAACGCACATTATGCTAATCAGATTGCGCGATCGCTTGGACCAAAGTATAGTTAAGTTTGTATGGGATTGTCTTTCCCCAGACCATTGTTCTAAAACACTATCATATAAAATATCTGAACCGTTCTATTTCAAAATAATATGTTTATGTACTGTTGGTCAAAGTGTCATACTGAAGACTGTGTATGCAGTCAATACTCGATACTCTAATACTAATATCTACGGTTAATTATAACTCTATGTCTAGGGGTTAAAAATACTTAATTTAAAACCACATTGGCCTGATTGAGAGACTTTTGGCTAGATGGCTATGATCACACCTGACATTTTTGAGCAACCTCAAACTAAGAGCCACAGGTCCTCGTTTCTAATTAAGGCCCTCTGTTTGGTACGGTTTCGAACAGCTCTGGCTCTTTGACATAGTCTATACTCCGGGGAGGAGTTAGAGCCCATGAAGTCAAAAATAGTAGTTTTATTAGCTCCTGCTAATTCATTTTAAGAGGAGAGAGAAAAATGATTCTTCACCACATTGCACTACCGTGCACGGAGGAGCCAGAGTGGCTCGGACCTACCTAGATGAGAGGCATCATGATAATAAATTTAAACGCCACACTGCCACAAGAGGATCCACGCCTAGGTTTGAGTACATATGTTTGGGGGTAAATGCTGCAAGCTAGTAGATATATATAGATCTTCTCAAACCAACATCGACATCCACATATGTGCTGAGGCCATCTTTTCAGGGAGCCAGCGCTGGCTCTCCCTCTCCAGGAGAACAAGACACGGAGACGCAAGTGACAATGTACAAATTAAGAGGATCCACCAGGATCGATCGATCGAGTTGGTGCCTGCTGCAGCTTGGCCACTGCTAGGCAAAACGACAGTTCTTTTGACGGCTTCTGGCTCACCCTCACGTGTCCTCTCGTGGTGTCTGTATGCTTTGACTGCCCAAAAATTGTCCTGGAACGGACAGAGGATAGGCTCGGTGAGAAATTTCGCGCGGCAGACCGGTTCAACCCAAAACCCATGATGTGCACGGCTCTCGATCTCCGGGTGGATCTGTTCCAGCACATGGACAGGAAAAGGACACCGAGTTCATGCCTTTTCTTGAACTTTGGCTCTTTGTCGCACTTGACAGCAGGAAAGGGACACATCAGGGGTCTAACACTGTGGCCTTCAATTACATCTGTTCACTTGAAATAATAAGAGAGGAGGAATAGTGTGCTAGTTAAAATGCATAAGTTCTCTCAATTCCTCGATGTTCTTGTGGCCTTGTTGTGCCCAAACGAGCTTATTATCTGCTTTCAATAGCAGCAGGACCAAAAGAGGTCTCTGGTCTAAAAACTTGGCTGCTGTTTTCATAAAAGCCTTTACATATGTCTTTGGAGTCATCTTAATCTAGGGATCACTTTTCAGTGCGGTGGCGATATGATTCAAATGTATATCAGGATTCAAATTCTGGTGCCCGCAATCTTAGGAATATTTGAGTGTCTCGAATGGTTATTTGCAGACGACGTTGCATTTGAGCCACACTTCAAACTATGTGCATTATTGGAGCCGCACTTCAAATTGTGTGCGTCCATTCCAAAAATAATTAGGACTAAACAGACTGGGTAAATGTATTCGTGAAGCCATTTATAGCTATTATGCTCCAAAAAAGCATTCCAACAACTTGTCTATATTGTTTTTTATTTTTCCCAGCTGAGTATCCCACCATTCTCGCTGGCCATATTTTTCTAGCGAGTCCTGCTTGCTATATGTGTTTTCCAATTTAGCTAGGCTGTTGTAAAACTCTACATTTTAGATGGACTTTATGTTTTACATAATGGCTAAATCTCATAATTTAGCATCCAATTTTACCAAGTCTCTTCGAGTTGCTCTAATTTTTTAACTTGGGTAGAGGCAATAAAAGGAGACTTGAAAGGATGGAATATACCCAAAGACTTAGCCTTAGATAGGAGTGCTTGAAAAATAGCTATTCACGTGCCTGAACCTTAATGGCTTCTGCTGGGTTTCAACTCTAGCCTACCCTAATTTGTTTGGGACTTAAAGACTTTGTTGTTGTTGTCGTCGTCGTCTTCGAGTTGCTCTAAGATTCTTAATCCAACTCAATCTATCTTTCAAATTGTGGATAGGGGAATGTTGATGGTGCTGCCGGCGTCATTCTTACCGTAAGGCTCCACATTTTGGATACAAAGTATTTTGGAATATTAATACCGGATAATAATACGGTTTTGCAAAAACTTTGTTTTTCCTAAAGATGCTAAATATATGGGTGTTTAGACATAACATGCATCGTAGTTTCTAAAACCACGGTTTTGTTAAAAACCATAGGCTTTTTTGGAGTTTCCAAAACTCCACTCTCGATCTCTCTCTTTTTAAACCAGGTTTTGTATGTCTCTAGATAACAAAAAATGGACTTGCTAGCGTCCGGACATCCGTCCGGATGCTACCACGTAGAGGGCGCAAATGAGCGCCTATGCGTCAGGCTCTCACGAGGTAGCGCACCAGCAGTGGGCCTACGCCGCGCTGGACGTCGCCCACGCCATCCCGAACATCATCCGTGCCGCCGACAGCTTCCCACGCACATCCCATGTGCAACACCCGATCTACTTTTGAAACATCAGATCCAATAGTTGCAATATACAAAAGAAGACAAGTGAAATACTTAAAACAAGCGTCTGAAACACTTACGGAAACACCTGAAAAACATTTGAAAACCATAGCAAACAAATGCAGTATCCAGATGAAACACTCGCAAACATATATATGAAACACCTGAAAACACTTGAAACATATGCTTGCAACATGCATGTATATGCAACATCCAGATCTACTTTTGCAACATCCAGATAAAACACTTGCAACATTTGTCTTGGATAGATGAAACATTTAGAACATACACTTGAAATATATGTGCATAGCCATTACAACATTTGCAACATCCCGATCTACTTTTGCAACATCGATATACAACATTTTCAACATACCACGAAAACATCTAAAACACTTGAACCATACTATTGCAACATGCGCTTTCAGTATAGCATCTGCTTGCTGCTTGGACAAATGGAGGCTCGTTGACGCGGAGCTCGATGCTGTTGAGTGGCATGGAGGTCGCCGGTGTGGAGCCGGCGGCGACACAGACCTCAGCAGGAGCAGGGGCAGGCAGATGGAACATGGCCACGACGAGAGGCATGAGTCTGGGCTAGGGCACGTGACGTGGAGGGGCGGCGAGCCGCGTGGCGCGAGCGAGGGCGACGTCTGTCCCGGAGCATAGGCACGCAGCGCACTGAGCGAGCAGGCGAGGCGGGCGGGGGCGAGGCACAAAGTGAGCGGGCGACTTATTATACGAGGTCCGTCCGGACGGACGAACGACCTATAAGCAGCATTTTACCGAATAAAAAAGCATAATTTCGTGGTGCAACATCCGATCTACTTTTGAAACATCCAGATCCAACAATTACAACATACAAAAGAAGACAAGTGAAATACTTAAAACAAGCGTCTGAAACACTTGCGAAAACGCCTGAAACATATTTGAAAACCATAGCAAATATATGCAGTATTCAGATAAAACACTCGCAAACATATGTATGAAACACCTAAAAACACTTAAAATATATGCTTGTAACATGCATGTATATGCAACATCCAGATCTACTTTTGCAACATCCAGATAAAACACTTGCAACATTTGTCTTGAACAGATAAAACATTTGGAACATACACTTGAAACGTATGTGCATAGCCATTACAACATGTGCATCATCCCGATCTACTTTTGCAACATCGATATACAACACTTTCAACATACCTCGAAAACATCTGAAACACTTGAAACATACTATTGCAACATGCGCTTTCAGTATAGCATCTGCTTGCTGCTTGGACAAATGGAGGCTCGTCGACGCGGAGCTCGATGCCGTTGAGTGGCACGGAGGTCACCGATGTGGAGATCGGCGGCAGCACAGACCTCGGCAGGAGTAGGGGCAGGCAGATGGAGCGTGGCCACGATGGGAGGCGCGAGTCTGGGCGAGGGCACGCAGCGTGGAGGGGTGGCGGGCGGCGCGGTCGAGGGCAGGGTCTGTCCCAGAGCATAGGCGCGCAGCGCGCTGAGCGAGCAGGCGAGGCGGACGGGGGCGGCGCGGGCAAGGCACAAAGTGAGCGGGCGACTTATTATACGGGGTCCGTCCATCCGGACGAACGACCTATAAGCATCATTTTACCGAATAAAAAAGCATAATTTCGTGATGTCACATTTTTCTAAAACTGCATCCATCCAAACATGGCCTAGTAAAGAAAAAGCATGAGTTTGAGGTAGTTACAAAACATTTTCTGTCTTTTAAATATTATTACGTTTTTTGGGAGTTGTTATAGGTATTTCCTATACCATATTGGAATGTCACACACTCGGAATTTTAAAATCTGTATACGATTGGAGATGATTTCTTTTTCAAATAACTTATTACAACCAGAAATATGGAATTGTGGTAAAAAAGAAAGAAAGAAAACGTTGCAGTGTGTATCTATCAAGAGTACTGTGCCACGTGTGAGTGTGTGTGATAAGTCCAACACGTTGCTACCACGGTAGTCAAAATTCAAACCATCGAAGTACGTAGCAAGTTCATGCTTTATTCCCAGTTCATGATCTGACGATGGAGAGCCAATAATAGAGCTCAGGTTTTCTACTCCACTTTATCTCTGTCTGTCCTGCTCGATGACTCAAGATCGAGGATGAATTGAAGGTGACTAGATGATGGTTCAGGGATGTTCTTTCTTTACAAAAGGCCCTTCCATTTTCTACATATTAATTCCACATTGAAACGCAGCTGCTGCTCTGATCTCTTCTTGCACCTTCCTGCATGCTTTTTCTAGCTCTTTTGTCAAATTGCGGAGGGTTGAAGATAAACTACAGCCGATCCTTTTCGCGGCGACGAAGTTTCCAAACGAATGTCCTAATGCTGGTGTCATAATCCACCTACACTGCAGATGATAGTATTGTTTCTAACCAAGGGAAAAGCCCCTTGCCAAGGTTCCTTAAGTATCCACAAATAGAAGATGTAAGTTGGTGACAATATTAATGTCATGTATATCCGATCATAGTTAGGCGCTGCCAAGGTCCTAGACTCTAGAGCCTCTCATTAGTAGTTTTGGAGCATAGGCCCCGTTCGCTTCGCTGAAAAAACAAGCCAAAACACTGTTCCGACTGATTTGTTGTAAGAGAAAAACATTGTTCCGGCTGAAAAAAAGAAGCTAAAAAATACGGATTATAAGATAAGCGAACAGGGCCAATAGATGGAGTACATTGCCATAACGAAGATTAAAAAAAGAAGAGTAATTCTAAAGCAAACCATCGTTGTTGTTTTTCAAATGAATCATCGGTACCATTAGTTTTGTAAGCATATGGGCTCCTAGGTTGCTGAGGACTACAACGCCTGTGTCGCGTCTCCCTCTTAGGGAAATCTCTTCATGATGCCTCCTCGATGCTCGAGGCAAATCCATGACTAGAGTGGTGAGTTCAGGGAACTAGCCGCCCCCTCCAGCGCTTTCCCATCAACTTCTCCGGATTATTGTTCAGTAATAAAATCTCTCCAATATTGTGAGAAGCCAACATGCTGCAACACATCCAAGAGAAACAACCAACTTACTAAACAAAAAGCCTTGGCGAAGAAGTAACTTCCAAATTGAAGTCAATAATGATAATTATGGGCGAATCGAGCCTATCTTAGATCGTCACGTTCTGTGGTGGAACCTGCCATATGGGTTCAAATCCTCAACTTGTGTGGGTGCTAATATTTTCTAGATTTGTTATGGGATTTTAACGACATTATTATTTCAGTGGTAGATGATGTGCGCGTCGACAGTAATGCATCTATGGTGCTTTCATCACTCTCAATAACTGCCGTTTTTCGAAGGTGCACATAAGATTAGGTTATAGGTACATCCTTCCAATATAAGATCTTACAACTAGTTTATTACAAGTAAAACTTCCTGAATTTTGGTTGAAACTGGCTGTAAAAACACTGTTCTGGCTAAATTGTTGTGAGAGAAAAATACTGTTCCGGCTGGAAAAACAAGCTAAACAAGCCGAATATGGGGTAAGCCGAACGGGGCCTAAAATTGTCTCTAAACGTGTACAGCGGTTTCATTCGGATCTCTAGTTCTTTATTATATATTTTTTTTGACATCTGGGCCTCTAAACACTTATATGACGGTGTCATTTAAGCGTCGAACTCTTGACTTTGTTTAGGTCCCAAACTTGTATTATTATGGGACAGAGGGAGTAACTCATAACGCATCGCTCCTTCTTGACTTGCAATGATTTCTGCTTGCGAGGCGTCGATCAGATGCTCAATCCTCTCCCTACCAGAGCAGAACCTCGCTGTCTGGCTCCATCAGACGACGACAATAAGCCCCAGCCGTCACCTTGGTTTCAGGGTTGAAAGCATCATCGCAGTTTACTTTAAACAAGCTAATATTAACATATGCTCCAAACAGAGATGATTAGACAGGAAGTTTCTTTTCGTGAAAGGTTCAGGATCTAAAAAGAAGGAACTTAATTTTTAGCCTAAAGCGCTTCGAAGTCTTCACGTTTTCGCCAATGCTCATCAGACTTCAGACATGCGCCCGTTCGCTGGTTGGTTTCTGGGTTGATAAGCCCGGCTGGTGCTGGTTTATTATGAGAGAAAAATACTGTTGACTGGCTGATAAACTCTGACTGAAACCAACAAACGAACAGGCTGATGATATATATACACCACATGTCCACATTTGTTTAAACAAGTGTGTCGTACGTGGCGTCACATTTAAAACGCCTACTAACGCCTTGTATGCTTGATTCAGTTGGGTGGGGACATGTGTCGATGAAAAGTGTTGGCACGTGCCAAGCTCCTTTCTTCGTCCTTTCACACGTGAGACAAGGCCATCACCCTTTTGCATTTTAGCACTTCTTTTTACTATAAACACCCGGCTTGGTCTTCTGCGATCCCTAAAAAGTAACCCCCCTTTACCTCTAATTATCATCATTTTTTTCGAATCACGCGGTACAAACAAACATTTATATACATGCATACATTTCACCCCTATGAATGCAGTCCCTGCGAATCAAGCTACCTGATGTAATCCATGCACTAGGCTATAGTAATTACCGTCCGCGTTCAGTGTTGTGCTCCTCATCTGTTCACCGGATAGCATAGCATTTAATAAAAAGATGTAACTATAAGATTTGTGCAAGTAAAATTAGCGTATAACTTTAATTAAATTTATAATAAATATTAATAATATTTATGTCTTCAGGTTTATTATGAGAATATATTTCATAATTAATTTAATAAATAGTATTTTTAATATAACTTTAGCTAAACTTTTAACCATTTGATTTTTATTAAAAAGTGATAACCGCATACTTTTATTGACGTTGAAGTTCTTTGACACTGCTCTTCGCACGTGCTCGTGGAAATGTCCGCATGTGCGAAAAGTAGGCACGCTTGCGTTATCCTGTACGGGAGCTCTTTTGCAAGGCACGGAATTGTACACGTGGCACAGCGAGCATAAGATAAGTTTAGTTAAGCATCGTCCCTAATCCCTATATTAGCAAATGTATATGATGATTTGGACATCAAACACGTTTTTAGCCAGCTACTATTACGACTTCATCCTCTATTTGTTATATGTAGAGTAGGACAGTAGGAGTTGTGCCAGAGCGCGGCTCCGTCGTCCGGTGGACCTAAGCCGCCAGTACAAGAAGAAGGGGGAAAGGGGATTGATATGGTTTTCCACTTGAGCCTTTTACAATGGTTGGAAATGTTTCCTGACGTTTCCTGATGTCTACCCAAAATACCTATTTTTGTTGATTTTATTCATCCAAGGGCATTATGGTAATTTTGCACATCTCACTTCTAACCCTGCAGCCAACACCCCCCCCTTGACCGACTCCAATCCCGCACGGACCTCGCCGAACTCCCCCACCCCACCCCACGCCAAACTCCCCAATCCCGCATGCACCTCGCCCTAGCTGCCCTCGCACGGCGTCGCGCCGGCGGTCCTGCCCCGCCGCCGCCGCCGTTGCCGCCCCCAGCGCGAGGCCCGTGGTGGTCGCATCCGTTGCTGGCGGCCCTGCCCCGCCGCCGCACCTCTCCCCCAGCGCGAGGGCGGCGGTGGTCGCCTCTGTCGCCGTGTTCCTCGAGTCTGCCGGGTTCCCGCGCACCCTGGCCGCCGGCCTCGAGGTACCCTCTCCCTTGTACGCTTTTGGTGTTGCCGTTTTGGTGCGCTGTCGCTGAGGCGCTGGATTGGGGAATTTCTTGTTTTTTCATTTGTACTGAATCATCACATGTTATTTGCAGTTGTGTAATCCTTAATTTGTCTTGTGATTTGATATCTTGTATGAATTCATCTTCCATCACTAGTTATGCCTAAGTCTTATGGATGCCTTAAATATTCAAACCATCAAGTTGTACCAGTGCTTTCTGTGAATACACATAAATACATGAGCATGGAATGATCTGTGGTTTGCTTAGGTGTTTATATTGTATATAAAAATGTGTTTAGACTCTGTAAATTGACCAAAAATTAGGTTAAATATATGAGTTCAGTGACAAGTCATGTAAATTCCTATTGACAATATATTCAGCCTGTTCGCTGGTTGGTTTCTGAGCTAATAAGTCCGGCTGGTGCTGGTTTATTGTGAGAGGAAAATACTGTACCATGGTTGATAAGCATTGGCTAAAACCAACAAACGAACAAGCTGATTGAAAGAGAAGTTTATGTTCAAATATACATCCTAGAAAATTGTGCCATGTGAAAATTGACACACATTATCACATTAATGCATTTTTTCTTGCATATATCCTTCCATGATAGCATTGTGCGTAGAGGGCTTTATCTATTTTTCTAGGTTTTTAGTGAAGTTTCAAATCCATGTTCCTATTTCAAATGGTGGCAATTATTTTTGCACAATACACGTATGGTATGTTTGGGTGAGCTCCGGTGGATCTGGGTGTCTCTAGCTCCATTTTTTTATGAAGCTTGAGCTGAGCTTGAGCTGTGGGATAGATTGGGAGTATTTGGGTGAGTCACCTGCTTCCTGATTTAGGTTAACTAATGTTAAATGCTTAAACCACTTTATTTCAGCCTGCAAACTCCATAGCCTGAGAATTCTGGACCTGGCCATCTCCCAGATAGGGCTTCACTTGAAAATGATGCATTGTATTGTTGATATTATTCTTTCTGGACATGCTTTATTTCATTTCAAAAGAATGGTTGACCTTTTATCTTAGTGTACTATCTTTGAGTTGTGCTTTGTTATTCTATTGTTTATCTACTTGCTAACATTTGTAGTCCTGAATATTTTTTGACATTGCCGTACGGATGCTTGCTGCTGCTAGTTATAATTTTTTTTTGCCAGTACTTTGTTTGCTATATTTAGGCACTTCACCATCAGCGCTACTAGTTAGAGCAACTGAATGACTAGTATGTGAAAATGTTGCTGATTGATGAGGATATGGCATATCACAGCAGTATATCTCCCACAAACAGATCCCGAAGCTATAAACTGGGGAAAAATCAAAGCTGTTGTTACATAGCTGACAAACAAACAGACTACTGAAGAAACATGAATCTTGATAGGTCGATTCTACCCCATTTTCTCTAATGCTAGAACTATCACCCAGCTTTTCGAAAATGAAGAAACATGTCAGCAGAGTACTGAAAAAAACATGAATCTTGATAAGTCAATTTGAACATGTAAAAATTGAGATTTTCTTCATCTTTATCGTGACTAGAGAAATAGTAATCATGGATGTATAATAGCATAACATATGGGAAGCTGCTAGATTGACTTACTTAAACTACGGTTCAAGCATTCGATTTGGATCAGATATCTGATTTTGTGCACAGCAATTACTTAGACAGAAAAGCATGGCAGACTGTTCTGCCCCTACAATGAGAATCATTGCATTGTTCCCCTTTGATGTGGATATATTGCAAGGAGCGGTGAAGGAAACAAGCATCATAAAACTTGACAAGATTGGAATGTCCAGATAACGCCTTCAAAATTTTCACCTCTGCGCACATCCTCAATAGATATTGCTGTCGTCATCTGCAAGAGAAAACCAAAGGATTGAGGTGACTTTTGCAAACTAAAATATGAAATCTAGGCCAAGCTAGAGATATTTTTTCCCCTGATGTAATGAGCTAGGAAAGTGAATTTAGCGCTAACTGATGGGTTGTCTAAGAGAAACCTTAATCTCTACAATGTACTTGTAACCCTGCGAGGCAATGCCAATGCCAATACCATCGCAAAAAACCTGATCACCGTGCAAGGCAGCCAAGAAACAAATGATGAACCTATGATTGCAACATCTATGCTAGTGGCACTGCAGAGATACTGAATTCTTGTTGCGAAACTAACAACCAAAACATGATCTACTAAATGAGAGTTAAAAAGATCACAACAGGATGGCAATTATGTACCCCCCACATAGTTGGTTCATGATCCACTGGAGGAACCGAGCCGATTGAAACAGGTAAGATCGTGCGTTCAGTAAAAGAGGAGTGTGAGATCACGAGTAGCAAGACCTTGGCTTTGGAGATGACCTTGACCGCCAGGACCTGACCTCTCATGTCTCCCTTGCGGGCGCGCACGAGGCAGGGTTGGCCGAAATGGCCGCGGCCCACCTCCTTGCCCAGCTCGTACTTGGCGGCGAAGTGGTGGTCGTAGCCGAAGCTCTTGTCAAGGTCCCGCTCCACTTGCCCGGCGCCGCGGGAGCCTCCGGCCCCGTGCTCCGGGGTCGGGACCTCGACGGGAGGCCTAGGCACCTGCGACGCGGAGGCTGAGCCGGCGCGCGAGGGACTCCTTGATGTGCTTGGCCGGGGACGGCGGCGGGAATGGGCGGCGGAAGAACCGATGCGGCGTGGACGCCGAGGTCGCCGGCGACGGCGCGATGCCGGGGAGCTCGAAAGGGCTCCCGGCCCAGGGGCTGCCGGCCGCCGATGACCGCGCCGGCGTCGCCCCGACCCTACCCCCTCGCGGCGTCCCCGCAGGAGACAGCCGCGCTCTCCGCGTCCCTCCTCTCCCTCCTCCCCCACCCCCTCCCAACGCCGCATCCTCCGACCCGACCCTGAACCCCGCCGAGACCGTGATGACAACGGCGGCGGACGACGGCAGCACATATACGGAGAATAGAGACGGCGGTGAATGAACTCAAACAAGACGAAAATATTCATCTTTTTTTTTAAAGCAAATATTCATTTAACTATAGTAAATTCCAACTATACTATCCCAAACATTATTTTTACAATTATAGATTTACCGTTTTACCTTTGATTAAAAAAATAACCACAAAAAAGGAATTGTCACTCTTTTATTTGAAGTCCTAATCCTCTTAACTTTGGAGGCGTTACGGTTTCTCATTGACGCCTCTCAACGCCTCCCGACGCCTCCTCATTGACGCCTCTCAACGCCTTCCCTCTTATGGGTCCACCAATCATAGATACATCCGACGCTTTCTGATGCCTCCCCAACCATAGTAAAAAAGTTATTTCAACTTTATTTGAGGGTTCGAGGGATTGAAAGAGAGAGAGAGAGAGAATTGAAAAGAGATCTAGTGGAGCTCTTTTTTTTGCATCTAATCTCTAATGCTACCAATTTATGTTCATTCTTCATCTAGTACATGTCAATCAATATGGATTCATCAAGGGCAGGACCATCCAAGACTGCCTGGCTTGGGCTTTCCAGTTCCTACATATATGTCACCATTCTAAAAAGGAAATAGTCATCTTGAAACTAGACTTCAAAAAGGCTTTTGATAAGATAGAACATCAAGTTATCTTAGATGTCATGAAATTTAAAGGCTTTCCTGAAAAAATGGGTCAGATGGGTGGAGGTCATACTCAAACCAGGAACTTCTTCTGTCCTCCTGAATGGCATACCTGGAAAACCTTTTGCCTGCAAGAGAGGAGTTAGACAAGTTGATCCACTCTCTCCCCTTTTATTTGTTTTGGCAGTTGATCTTCTTCAGACAATTGTCAATAAAGTCTAGCAAGCTGGTGTTCTGTACCATCCACTAGCAGATGATTTTGAGGAATTCTTTCCCATAGTCCAGTATGCAGATGACACTCTACTGATTATGCCAGCAGATGCTAGGCAACTATTTACTCTGAAATGCTTGCTCAGGACTTTCTCTGATTCCACTGGGCTACATGTGAACTTTCAAAAAAGCTTGCTGGTTCCCATTAATGTCTCTGCAGGAAAATCATCCCTCTTGGCACAAACCTTCGGATGTGAGGTTGGGTCCATGCCCTTCACCTACTTGGGCCTACCCCTTGGCACAACAAGACCCACTATGCAAGAATTTAGTCCCCTCTTAACCAAAATGGAAAGGAGACTCTCAGGGGTGAGTCAATTTCTCTCTTATCAAGGAAGACTCACAATGGTGAACTCAGTTTTCTCCACCTTGCCCACGTACTATATGTGCACTATTGTAATTCCTCCTATAGTGATCTAACAGATAGATAGATTCAGAAAACATTGTTTATAGAGCAAATAGGATATAGTAGAAGAGGTACATGCCTTGCTGCTTGGGAACCATCTTGCAGGCCCAAAGATGAAGGGGGCCTTGTGATTATTGATATGAAAAATCAGAACACAGCACTACTTATGAAATTTCTTGACAAATTTTATAATCATGCTGACATTCCTTGGGTCAAGCTAACCTGGTCCAAACTTTATCAGAATACCAACATTCCTCCTCATGAAAGAAGCCCCACTAGATCCATCTGGTGGAGAGACATAATCAAGCTATTTGAAAAGTTCAAGGCTTTTGCTATCTGCCACCCAAATCCTGGAAATTCAGTTGCTTTCTGGAAGGACAATTGGTCTGGTCAAATCCTGGAAAATAAATATCCTCATCTCTTTTCTTATGCCCTGAAAGAAAACTACTCGCTTCAGTTTTACTGCAACAATCAGACCAACCGATGTTTCTTCCTACCCCTGTCAGTACAAGCTTCACAGCAATACAGTGAGCTTCAGCAACTCATCATAGATAGAATATGGGATCAAAATTCTCAAGATGTTTGGGCTTACACCTGGGGACCCTCATTCTCCTCAAAAAAGGCATACTCTCAACTCCAGGGATCCTGTGAAGCATCTCCATTGTTCAATTGGTTTTGGAAATCAGGTAACATTGGCAAACACAAATTTTTTGCCTGGCTCCTGATCTGGGATAGACTCAGCACTAGGAATCTCCTGAGAAGAAAAAACATGTATCTGGAATACTACAGCTGTGTTCTATGCCACAATGGTCCTAAAGAAACTTGTTTCCATCTCTTTTTTGAATGTCCTTTTAGCTCTGATTGCTGGAACTCTATTAATATTCACTGGAATTTCAACCTTCAGCCACTGGACATGATCATTCAAGCAAGAATAGACTTCAACAGTCACATCTTTAGAGAAATTTTTATAACTGTGTGTTGGGTCCTTTGGAAAGCGAGAAATGGAATTATTTTTGATAATCAAACTGCAACTCTGCTGGAATGGAGGGCATCTCTCAAGGAGGAACTTGGTCAGATTTGTATCAAGGCCAAGAAGAGTATTTTTGATCCTCTGTTTGTATGGAAGGAGAACCACTTGTAATTTACTCTCTTTTTTGTTTTGGGCTTTGACAGCCTTGTAACTTTGCCCTGTACAGCTTTTCTTTCATTTAATGAAAATACAAAAAAATAGGTAGGGATCTTCCCTGCCGTTTCCTCAAAAAAAAATTATGTTCATTTCAACCTTGTTCACTAGCATTCTTTTGCTTAAAAACTTATTTGTTTCTCATAAATTAGGAAAAAAACATTTCAACCTTGTCATTCACTAGCATTCTTTTGCTCAAGAACGTCTTGAAAAATATTATCTCATTGTACATCAGAGACTACCTACTATAGATAATTAGATGCTTCTGTATCTCACTGTGGTCCAAATATTTATCAGCATATATGGCTAATAAAGGAACAAAAAATCCATTCATGCTTTAACATGATGACCAGTATGTGCGCCTTATGATTCAGGTGTGTTGACCTCCATGCACATCTTATATGTATTTCAGAATTGTTAACCGTTTTCTTTATAATTTGTAATTGGCAGAGCTAGATCATAAGAGCAAGGCTAATAATACAGCTGACCGATGGCTATAAGGGTTCTTTGCAGCCTTCTCTCAGTCCACCCATATGGTAGTTAGTTCTTCACTATTAATACATGACCCACTTGTATCTCTCACAAAGTTTCTCGATTCTTGTGCTAAGCCGGTTGTAAGCTTATTGCCCGCTTCCCCTCTCTCTCCTCTCCTCTCTCCACTCCAGTATTTAGCCAGCTTATAGCCTCTTATTATACTTGCTCTAAATATGCTTTTGGAGACAGACGAAAGCTTTACTTAAATGATACATGCTCCGTCTTTATAGTATATGGTACATGCCTATCGTTTCAGTACATGATACATGCTTCTGTGATGAAGCCACTAGCCAGTACTCTCTCCGGTTCTCTAAAACAAGTCGTTTTTGACATCGACATAGTCTTTAAGAAACGATTTTGATTGTAACTTTTTGCTATAAAATATTTATAAAATATAGTCAATATATACTTTTATGAAACTATATTTCGAGATGAATCTACTTACATCACTTTTATATTTTCAAACTCAACCCAAAAGTAGTTATTTGTAGTCAAAGTTTAAAATGTTTGACTTAAGACAACCTTAAAACGACTTGCTTTAGAGAACCGGAGGGAGTATATGACATTAAACATTTTAGGACCATCTCATATGAATACATACACACTCTCTCCGTTCCAAGTCGCTTTGACTTTTTTGGTACATTTATTTTGCTATATATCTAGGTACAATGTATGTCTAAATGCATAGCAAAATGGATGTATAAAAAAAAGTCAAAACGACTTATAATTTGGAACGAAGTACCATTCATTTCCTTAACTAGCTGTACAAACATCAGAAGTTATTGCTTTTTATCAGGTTATACTCAACTATGACTTTTGAGCTCTTTTTGCAATGTTGAAGATTATTTCTAAAATTTTCAATGCTCTTTTTAGTGCAAAACTGATGCAGAGGTGTCTCAACATGGAGCTGAGGAGCACCCGAGGAACGAAACGTGGAGCTGGTGGAGATGCGAAGGCGGACAGGAAAACTGATTTT
Source organism: Miscanthus floridulus (assembly GCF_019320115.1). Taxonomy (NCBI): domain Eukaryota; kingdom Viridiplantae; phylum Streptophyta; class Magnoliopsida; order Poales; family Poaceae; genus Miscanthus; species Miscanthus floridulus. The sequence continues at coordinate 46,792,586 of NC_089589.1, forward strand.
ATTTGAATTAATTTATAACTTAAATACTCTGCTAACCATCCTTGAGAATATAATGCGTGGACAATTGGACAAGGCTGTGATCTATGTTTTGCATATTGGAATCACGATCCAATTATTTTCTTTGATTATGCGAGTTCCATTGTGTTGCATTATGAGAATAATCATGAATGGTTAATATGATTTTTTTATCACAAATAATTGTGTCACCGTTGATGCATGAATATCGTCCATCGCAATGCACAGGCAATCACGATATAGACACGTGCGTATCCCACGTGCACGTCCACTAGTTACAGTAATTAAAAAGGATTGGTTTTGTTCATTATTGTGGTGGAGGGAAGCTGAAAACGGAGGATCAGCCCAGCGACGGCGATGGTGGTACGCTGAGCGTATACAATCAGTCCAGCGCATCACATCTCATCTCGATCGTCCACGGAAACGCATCCGGCTGGGATTTTTTGTTGCACCGGGGCGCACAGAAACTAAAGGGGCCCAAGTCATCTAGTCTTTCCACGACAGCTATGTTCAACTAGAATGGCAATGACGTACTCGTACATGTACGTATATATATGTGGGCGCCCAACTCCAACTCCAACTCCAACTCCAACAGGCGTTGCGTGAAGAATTCAGAGTCAAAGCGAAGAAGTTTCCGGCCATCCTTCATCGCCGGCCCAGCTCCATCCAGCTCTGACCGTCAGCTCCATTGGCTGAACCAGACTGACCTCGGCGGCGACGACGACGACGACCATCCGAGTCGGTCGGGTACGGTCAAGTCGGAGCCAACAGGGAGGAAGAGTCCCTGACCGCGCACATGCCCGTCGTCTGACCGTCCCTCACTCAACGACCCACTGGCACTGAGTGACCGGATCTGAAACCGGAGGAATTCAGAAGCGGCCAAAGTTCAGTCGCAAGGATTTGACAAGGGCTTTGGGCAATTTCTGTGAAAATCGCTGCAATCCGTCCGTCAGAAATTCAGAGTTGCAATGCCACAAGGACAGGTTTACGACAGATGGGAAAACCTTTTGCTTGCCCAAGAGCTGAGCTGCAAACCCACATGCTCCAGAAAACACTCCATTCAGTAGTTCCCAACACAACACCAACCGTGCAGAACCAGCGTTCTGGCACGCTAACACCAGTTGCTAGTGAAGCAAGAGGGGTCAAGGACACAAGCGAAGAACAACAAGCAGGGATTTAAGGATGCACCTTACATTACAATTAATTGGTCCTTAGTTCATCCCATTCTTGAAGGGTACCATTCAGAGACGTGCTTACTGTTACTGCATATTTGTGTGCACAATAGATATTACGACCTAACATTAAGTTAATTAACTAAACTAAGCAGATAATGGGCCCAATTACAGACCCTTTTCACAGCTGTCCCACCCTACCCCTCAACATATATTATTGTCTCTCTATATTATTATATATACTTAGCTACCATGCCAAAGCCGATTAAGGTTACTAAGCAGGAACATTAGCACTGCTCCTGAGCCCTGATTGCTTATGAGGCACATAGCCCAAAGCAGCATGAGATGAGATCATCAGTTCACATGCTTCTAAGACCCTCTCGGCTGGGGACAATTAGCCTGCCTGTGACCGACCATGCCGCAACGGAAACAGGTATTTTGGGAAGATCGTTTAGGGCAGGCACTGATCCAGTGCCCTTCCTCACCGCATCCGTAGCAGGGGCGCCCGGTCATGGGGCTGCGGCTACCAAAAGGCGTCATGGGCGATGTCGCTGGTGTTTTCGCCATGGCAGTCGGCTGGCGAGGCGTGCCTGGTGAATTCTGGTGGACTACAGCACGGGGTGTTGCCTGACCTGTGAGCACGATTTCATTGTTGATGACGTCAAATGGGATTGGCCACTCATCGTCATTAGGTTGAGCAGGATTGGCTGATTCATTACCATTGTTGTCTCCGACTCCAACTGCAGTGTTCCCATGGGCTTCCATTGTATTGTAGTCCCCAACCTGTGGTGGTCCTTTAACAACATCTGTTACTGGCACCTTGAAACTGCATGCACCTTGTCCCTGCAGAATAAACAGTAATGCAGCTGGTCAATTGCATGTAGCAGGAAACATAAAGTTAAAAGTAGCTTAGAGACTCCAAAATATTGGATTGTGATCCCAACATCAAGTTACTAATCCAGAATATGGAAAAGCTAAAAAGTCAAGACAGTATCTCAGAATCAGATCGAAGGAACTGAACCAAGTTTCAGTTGGTGGGAGGTGTGGATGTACACTCCTACCATCCAGGTTCAAGTCCTGTTTGGCTCAAATGTGTGTGCTTATTTCTTCTTGTTTCCAACGCCATCTTTTTCCTCCTAGGTTGGCCAAATCTCAGATGCAAGTTGCGGTTTTGAAATGGTTTAACAATTCTTCACTTTCATAAACAATAATTTGAGGGAATGTGCACACAATAGTAAACAAATCAAAGGGGCAAAAATAGATGATTTTAAGAAAAACTACCTGCCAATTACATCTCAGAGTTATTTCAGATATAGATATCCATAATTTAGTAATTTATTTTCTTGATGCTGTCATCTATGTCATAACACATTGGACAAAAACTGGACTAAACTTGTAGGACGCTTAAGAAGTTTTTTCAACAGTATCTAACTTGACTATTATAACAGTGCAAAAGTCTTAGGATTCAGTATTGATAAATAAGAAATAAAGTATAATATTGTAGCATTCCTATTGGCAGAAAACATAAACTTTTCCTTAAAACAAAAATGGATAACAAACTATTGTAATTTTGTTCGTGGTGGAAAAAACAAAAATGGATAGGATTTCTGGCAAACATTCCTAGCGCTCAAATCTGAGTGGGTGGGTGGGGAGATAGGTTAAACAGGCTCTCCACAACTTTAGCTGCTAACTTGCACGTTATGCTACATTGTGCAACTGTAGGATTGCTGGAGCAACTTCACTGAAATATATATTGCTAGGCTGCTAGCAACTTATCTATCTTCAAATTCTCACAGGAAGAGAATCATTCATGCTTGTCTTATTATTTATTTGACTTCTCTTGGGACAAATAAACAAAAGAAAAAACAGTATGATAGTATGATCTCAGGAGCTAAAATATCTAGTTAAATAAAAGAACAGCATACCTGATCATAGTTACATAATTTAACCACTAAAACATTTCAAGAGGAACAAAAAAAAAAGAACAATTACCACAAAAAGCATTACCTTGGGTATAGGACAAACATAGCAGTCTTCGTTGCCCACTCTCAATCTTTTGCACTTCCCTGCTGTACATTGGCAGATTAGCTGTCCATCATTAGATCTATGCCATCGGGGACTAGCTTTAACTGCTGCTGTAGTGCCTGCACCTTGTGGACTAACATGAACTGGAGTCATAGCGCCTGCACCTTGTGGACTAACATGAACTGGAGTCGTAGTGCCAACACCTTTCGAACTGTAATTAAATGGAGTTGTAGCAACGGCAGCCTGAGGACTGACATTAACTGGAGTCGTAGCGCCTGCACCTTGTGGACTAACATGAATTGGAGTCATAGCGCCAACACCTTTCGAAGTGTACTTAAATGGAGTTGTAGCAACAGCAGCCTGGGGACTGACATTAACTGGAGTCGTAGCGCCTGCACCTTGTGGACTAACATGAACTGGAGTCGTAGCGCCAACACCTTTTGTGTCATTAAATGGAGTTCTAGCAACAGCAGCCTGGGGACTGACATTAACTGGAGTTGTAGCACCAGCACCATGGGGATTAACATTATTAATTCGTGTTCTAGCATCATCCACGGGAGTCCTTGGAATGCTGAACACACAAGGATTGCTTGGTTTAGGATCACTCCTAACAGCAGGCGGTGATTGTGGATTCTGATCAACTTCCTCACACATGGCAACATGTTTGCACTTCTGAAAAGCCATGTTCAACAAGTAAATACGTTGTCAATTATATGTTTGTGAGTCAAAAATACTTTGCAAGTTAATTGAAGTTCATTGCATAATGAAGAATAAAACACTCAATTTGTAGATGACTAAAGAAGTAAATACAATGGGATTCAAAGAAACATGCCTGAACAATTGATGAAACTTGAACAAACTTGTATACACAAAGACAAAACCTGCTGCTTCAGGAAAGGTCGAAAGGATATAATGCAAAAAAGAAAAAAAGTGAATGCACCTAGAAACGTCACCAAAAAAACCATTGTCTAGGAAAAATATGGGTTCTGATTGCATTTTCCCTAAGTTATGTGTGGGAGCATATTGAAGGGCAGGCCTGGTGCAGTGGTGAGAGCTGTCTCACTGAGTCACCAGGTCACGGGTTCGAAGCAGCCTCTCCGCAGATTTTGAGGGGGGAAGGCTTGCCTCAGTTTTTCCCTTCCCCAGACCCCACTCATGTGGGAGCCTCCGGCACTGGGTCTGCCCTTTTTTATGTGTGGGAGCATATTGTAGAAAATGTGAGGATAATGGTTATGAGTTATGACACTAAACCTTAAGTCATAAATATATGTATTTTGAAAACCTAATGTGATGACTTACGGATGCCACTGAAGCAGTACAAACTCCAAATTAAGGTTTTCAGGGATTGATTTGTAGTGTATACTGGGCACATAGAAAACTTGCAACAAGTTCTAGGGTCTACAAAGACAAATTCGGCTCATTTCCCCTGCGTGTTCAATAAAAACATATTTAGCTGATTAGTACTGCTTTATGTGCATTACATGACTACCCCAAGCATCTATCACATATGGTTGGGTGGTGGTTTGTTAGATGACCTAATATTTAGTGAACGGTGCCACATGTTTTGCTAATTATGGGCTATTAAGCTTCCATGAGAGGTTCTTACAAAAATAGACAGGACAGCACTAGAGACCACATTTCATCTAACAATATACCATATTGTTGGTTCTTACGCATACTAGAAACCTAGAATGTCTCCAACATATAAAAACGATACTCCTTTTACTTCATATTTTAGGAGTAAAAATTTGATGTCATGTTATAGAACTGCAAGAGACACTGTCCAAAATGCTTATATCTCACTGGGACTGGGTACATACTAAACTACTAATACAGTGTCTCACGAGACAGAAATGTGCTCAAATCAGTACAGTACGATAGATAGTTCCGGAGACAAATAGATAGTTCGGGAGACAAACGATTCTGATGAGTTAGCAAAAGACAAAAATTCAGTAGGGCCATGCATCTTGTGATGTTTTTAATAAGTGTGCTGCTGATAAAAAATCTCTTCTCTGAGCAAAGATTCCATGTGGTCACAAGCAATAGTAACAGATTCCAAATCTTCTGGGATGAAGTCATAAGAGGGTACAGGCATTGACACAGGAGACACACAAGGTGTTCTGTTCAATGAGTATAGTAGTTTAAAGTTAGCCAAGGTTGGATAATTACATGATGCAGTTTTAGTGTTTCACCAACTTGACTGCTATACAATAGACATGACAGACACTATGATTTTTCAGCCAGAAGCATGAATAGAGTGATTCTCATACCCACTTGCAAACTTGTAATAATAACAGAAGACACAACAAGAACTTCCTCCATGTTAAAGTGACAGACTATTGCTCAAAAAGTGCCAGACAGCTAGCTGGCCAAACGCACAGATCCTTTGCTAAACTTAGTAATAACTATGGTCACAAAAATGGTTGCCATAATCTGCACAAGGAAAATCACTTTATCCAAGTTGTACATCAAAATTACTACAGTACATAAAACGGGACAGTGATGGTCTGATGGATGGGTAAAAATTCTCCAGCAGGCTGAAAATCACATCTGAAGTTCTGCTTGCAGGCAACTGGAAAACATGACCCTCAATTTCACCCAAATTGGCCGAAAGCGACAGGTTACTACCAAATTGGGGCCAGGCAAACTGCAATTTCCCCTGGAACACTACATTCCATACAAGTCACCAACCAGAACCGCTGTTTACTCAGAAAAATGAAGCAGCTTGGGCATCATCAAGCCAAGCATACCCCTGCAAGAACTCTTGAAGCCAAAACATGGTCCCTGCAATCCAGCATTCAACTCCCCCAGACTGTAACATCTTCAAATCCATCTCTTCTATCCTAACACATTTCACTAACACGATTCAAGAACCGAAATTTCCCCCCATCTAAACAATAAAACCCCCGCATACCGCATTTTCCATCCCAAAGCACTCAAAGAAACCGTCTTCAGCACCCACCCACACCCCACCACCAAAAAAGGAGGAAAAAAAGCTAGAAGCGGAGAAAAAAGTTGGAGGTGAGTGGGGAGGCTGACCGGTTGCGATGAGCAGACGTACATCCACCGGCCGCGCTTGTTGTCCCGCTGCACCGCGCAATCGCCGCGCCCGCAGACGCACGGCGGGGCACGTCGCTTGGCCTCGTTATAGCCCTGATCAATGTCATCCACTTCGCGGATGATGAAGTCGTCGTAGTCGTCCAGGTCGCCACCGGCGTCGGCGTCCGCGAAGTCCCGCTGCCGCCTCACCGGAGCGCCGCGGAGGGCCGCCGCCGGCTTCGGATGAGGGGGAGGGGTTGGAGGGCAGCAGGAGCCGACGCCCTCCGGGTAGGTGTCGGCGGTGGTGCTGCTCATTGCCGCTCGCCGTTAGCTTGTAAGCCAAGCGAACAGGGCGGGAATATGCGCAACAACAGCGCTAGCACTAAAATACTTTCCCAGGCATTGGGTTTTCTAGTCACACACACACAAAAAAAAAAGGTATTGGGTTTCCAGGGGTTTTTTTCCCCACAACTCCTATGCATCAGTCGCCTGACTTTTGTAGTCCGTTCAGGCGAGTCCCTACTTACTGCTGTGTCAGCCTCAAACTCAAGTGCATTGATTTGTTAATTGTTTTGTGTCATAACATATTATTTTTTCCTTGTTTTACAATAGAAATAATTGCTAATTGCCTTTGTGCCAATATAAATTAAATTTTGTTCGATTTGTGATTTTGTCTAACACGTTTTTTTTAAATCCAAAAATTACAGATTATGCATACAGAAATTGTAACGAACTGAAACTACAATTTCAACAGAAAATATGTACAATAACCGTTGCCTGAAAGGAAGCTAAAATTCAGGCTAAATTTTAGCAAGTCCCTTCTTTCTGTTTTTATCACCAACGTCCATTCTGTGTACTTCGAGAAAAAGTAACACGTTGAGTTGCAGGAAATAAACAATCATTTTTTGAACATGACGTAAATATTGCGGAAATGGACGGACCCGACTGCCCCACTCGCTCGCCCCAGCCGCCCACCACGCCCCGCTCGGAGACGCGCCTCCTGACGCGGCTGCGCTCCGTCCGCCGGCGAGATGCCCGCGCCAAACCTCGGCGCTGCCGCGAGCTCCACGCGTCGCCGCCGACCTCGGTGCCACCACGAGTCCCCGCCCAGAGTCACACCTCCTGCCGCGGCTATGCTCCATCCGCTGGCAAGATGCCCGCGCCGGACCTTCGCGCCACCGCGAGCTCAATGCCCCGGCGCCGACCTCCGACTGCCGCGAGCTCCATGCGACGTCACCAGCTCTATGCGCCGTTGCTGACCTCCGCGCTGCCGCGAGCTCCATGCACCGCCATCGACCTCCACGCCGGCGTCGAGCTCCTCAACGACGAGCCTCCATTCATCCAGGCAGCAAGGTGACAGCATTGCACTGAAAGCGCATGTTGCAAGTGTTTTATATTGATGTTGCAAAAGTAGATCGAGATGTTGCACATGTTGCAATGGCTATACACGTATGTTTCAAGTGTATATTCTAAATGTTTCATCTGTTTCAGACGTATGTTGCAAGTGTTTCATATGGATGTTGCAAAAGTAGATTTGGATGTTGCATATATACGCAAGTGTTTCAAGTGTTTTCATATGTATGTTACAAGTGTTTTCATCTGGATTTTGTAATATTTGCAATTGCTACACACGTGTTTTCAAGTTTTTTGGTGTTTTGCAAGTGTTTTAGCTATTTAAAACGTATGTTGCAAGTGTTTTATCTGAATGTTGCAAAAGTAGATCAGATGTTGCACATGTTGAATGGGACCACTTGTCACAGCCGCCTGCTGCAGCTGCTGGAGCGCCACCGAGCGAGCAGACGGTCCTCACCTGCAATCGGGCGGCGCGGGAGACATTCGGGGCGACGTGGGCCCTGTGTGGGCACGTGTAACGAGCTAGTGCGGGAAACATGGTGCATGAAAACAGGCTAGCACACGCGGGATCCGGACTATCAGTGATGTGGTGTGAAAATGTGCCACCAGCCGCCACTACGTCAGATTTGCACATCACTGCCGGCATCATCACTGCCGGATTTGTGAGAACCGTCAGTGATGTATCTTCACTACCGGTTATGAGCTTGAAAAATGAAAAAATGATTGGGGCTGGGCTGAAATTGGCAGTGAAGGACCACATCACAGCCAGTTTGTGGCTTGAACCGACAGTATTTTGGCGAGCACTCATCACTGCTGGTTTAAGCCAAGAGCCGACAGTGATTGGGCTCTATCACTGTCGGTTCTAGCCAAGAACCGACGGTGATAAGCCTACAAAAATACTGCAGCCGTCCTCTCCTTCCTCCTCTCTTCCATCCCGAGAACAGAGGCGCGTGTTTGGACCCTTCCCTTCATTGTTGCGGCTGCTCTTCACCATAAAACTAGTGCTTGGATTTTGAAGAATGGCTTGATCTTTTTGCTTTAAGGTTAGTAACAAGCATCCACTCCTTTGATTTTGTTGCTTAATTAGCTTCGTTTTGATGGCTACATTGCTTGATTCTCACTCTAGTTCTTTCTCCATTCTAGATAGCACTTTTCTAATTGGACGTTTGTGCAAGGCTCAAATTATGGTGAATCCATCATCCAAAAGGTTGGTGTCTATGAACACATTTAAATTTCTAGCTAATTATTCCATGGTGGTCAAGATCATCATTGTTAGTATGTGATGCTATAATTAGTTCTTAGAAGTAGAGTAGAATAGTTGTTCTTCAATATTGTGCAATAATTGTTTTTTACTATGATTTTTAATTTACAGGGCCGGGGCTACCAATTTCAATTTTTCAATAATTAGTATACAATAATGTTTTCCAAAAATAGTACTTTTGAGCTACAATTGTTGTTTATGAAGCTCGATTTCTTATTAATTCTTTGTAATTACTGTCTCAGTATTTTTTTGTGCAGAGATGGATCAAGAGTAGATGCATCTGTCCCGAATGGACAAGCGGTACATACATGGCGTCAGCCAGTTTATCACCGATGCCAAAGCCCATGCTGAGAATGGGAACCCTATCTTCTGCCCATGCAAAAATTGCAAGAATCATGGAACTTTCATTAAATTAAGTCTATACGATCGCACTTGATTACCAGGGGGTTCATGCCAAACTATACGATATGTACTATGCATGGCGAGGTTGGTGTGAATGTTCTGCAGGAAAATGATGATGATGTGGACATGCCTGACGTAGACATCCATGATGCTGACGAGAAACCCGGTGTCAATATGGAACCTATGGCCACAGTTAATAATGTGTTTAGGAACACGCAAGCTGACGACCCCGAGGATAATGATGGCATTTCTCAGCTGCTACGTAATGTAGAGACCGGATGTCTTAGTGAAAGACAGTTGAGAAAGCTAGAGAAAATGAGACAAGATGCCAAAACACCATTGTATAGGAATTGTCTAATGAGCAAACTGGAAGCTGACATCATGCTGTTAGAGTTCAAATCGATAAACGGATTGAGCGATAAAGGCTTCGATCAGTTGTTAGGTATAATAAGGAAAATGCTCCCAGAAAAAAATGAGTTGCCAGAAAAGACATACTTGGCCAAGCAAATGATCTGCCCCATCAGCCTTGAGGTTGAAAAAAATCCACGTGTGTTCCAATGATTGCATATTGTACCATGGAGAAAAATACAAAGACTTAGACAAGTGCCCCAAGTGTGAAGCTCCACGGTACAAGGAAGAGCCGTCAGATGAGGGTACCAAGACCAGAGGAGGTCCCGTAAAGGTCGTTTGGTATTTTCCTATAGCTCTCCGGGTGCATAAGCTGTTTGTATGTGCAAAGTCAGCCAAGCTGTTGCGTTGGCATGGCGAAGAGCGTAAGAAAGATATAATGATGAGGCACCCCACCGATAGGCATGACTAGAGGACTGCTAATACTATGTTCTATAAGGACATCGGTGGAGAGGTAATGCACCTTTGATTTGCTTTGAGCATAGATGGGATGAATCCTTTCAACTAGGTTAGAAGCAATCATAGCACCTGGCCAGTGACGCTCTATATATACAACCTTCCACCTTGGGTCCGTATGAAGCGGTCGTACATCCAGATGCCACTACTGATCCAAGGGCCAAGATGGCCTAGGAATGACATCGATGTGTTTCTGGAACCAATGATCAATGAACTAGTGGAGATGTTTGAAAAGGGCATGTCGGATGTTTGGGACGAGTACAAAAAGGAATATATCACGATCAAGGGAGTACTTATCGCTACAATCACTGACTTGCCAGGTCGAGGTTCGTTGTCCGGAGAGAAGACAAAAGGCTATACTAGATGTGTCGAGTGCTTGGACGACACTAATGCGGTAAATCTACCAAATAACTCAAAGATAGTTTATATAGGACACCGCAGGTTCCTACCTAAGGATCAACCTTACCACAGGAACATAAAAGATTTTAATGGTACTATTGAGAAATGCTTAGCTCCAAAATATCAAGACGGGCCTACGATACTTCGAGAACTCAATAAACTGGAGGTTGTCCTTGGGAAGGGGGACAATGCAGTAGCAGCGCCTGATGGGAGCGTTTGGAAGAAAAAATCAGTTTTCTGGAAACTACCTTACTGGCCATTTCTGAGTGTACGCCACTGCCTTGATCCCATGCACATCACTAAAAACGTGTGCGCTAACACTCTTAACACCTTGATGGAGATCGGGAGGACATCGAAGGATTCACTAGCCACACGCCTGGACATGCAACACTTGAGAATCAGGAAGGAGCTGCATCCCATGGAGCTAGAGAATGGCCAGTTCGAACTTCCGGTTGTGTCATGGACATTGAAGAAGGAAGAAAAACGTGCGTTTATTTCTTTCTTTAATGAACTCAAAGTCTCGACGGGCTACTGTGTGAACCCGAAGAGGCTAGTGAACATGAGAGAACTCAAGTTCAACTATGGCCCTATGAAGGCCCATGACTGTCATGTCATTATGACTCAGCTGCTCCCTGTCGCCCTGCGTGGTATCCTCCCTCCAAAGGTTCGCGCCTCAATCATAAAGCTTCGCTCGTTCTTCAATGCGATCTCAAAAAAGGTCATTGACGTGTCCACGCTAGAGCAGCTACAGCGGGACATAGCCGAAACTCTCGTTAGGCTTGAGATGCATTTCCCGCCGACTTACTTTGATATCTCATTGCATCTGCTTATTCATCTTGTTGACCAAATTAGAGCCCTTAGGCCAATGTACCTGCATCAGATGTTTCCTTTTGAAAGATTGATGAAAGTTTTTAGGAGGTATGTTAGGAACAGATTCAGGACAGAAGGGGCATGGTTGAAGGATGGTCAACGGAGGAGGCCATTGAGTTCTGCACATATTATCTGGACATCAAAAGGGTCGGAGTCCTAGAATCTCGTCATGAGGGAAGACTACGTGGCAAAGGAATCTTGTCATCGGAACCATATCCACAGGAGGGGAATACAGAGCCCGGACGTGATAAGCGCCCAATTAAGTGCCGTGCGCATCTATTTAGAGGCACTTCGACGTATTTGCTATGATGTGCCTGATTTCTCGCACTTCAAGGCACTTGCTTTGAATGCTGGTGATATCCCCGTTCCGCAAGCAAGCGGATGGTTTGTGAGCTACAACCATGCGGATATGGTAAAATGGTCACTTATATCGGAGTCGTGGTTATTTGTTGTTTATTATTGTAATAACATTCTCTATTTTTTTTCTTTTTCTCCACATGTAGATTGCGCTACAGGACCTTACCTATGCTACATGTGGCTTGTGGGCCGTTCTAGACCAAGCTACGGAGTCACTCAGGTACGATTAGGACTTCTACAATGGAAACCTCGACCATCTCACTACAGAAGGACGTCAATACTGCATAAGGATTACTAACAGGGGCAGTGGTCGTTCAGTAGGTTACATCTATGGCTGACCATTCTTTTGGTATTGTGAGGCACGAGAGAGTGCACTCATACGGGCATCGAACTTCATCGATACAAGCGGATACATAATCCGTGACATCAATTACCATATATGGCTACGGAGGTATGTTAGTGTGCGTGGCCCGATCGATCCCGACAGTGATTCTGATAGTACTTAATGCTTATTTAGCTAGGTTTTTAAGGTCGTAGTTTAATTGGGTTCTAATTTTAATATGTACGGCTTTGTGTGTTTAATTATTGTCATGTATGTAATTCGTATAACATTTGTTCGGCAACTAGAAATATACATTCCAGTGTCGTATTGGTCTCAAAATTATTCTCAGGCTTGCATGTGCCACGTGTGAAGAAAACACCAAGTTTGGGATTTTTCAGAGATGGTTTGCTACTTTCTGAGGGTTAATTAAATTTCCGCGCGACGACACCGTTTAATTATAGGTTGAACTAAGTCTACCCACGAAAAGATCCGGAATGGTGCCAAACTTTTACACAGGCTCTAATGTGCCCTAGGGATAAGAATTTTGTGGAGGTGGATAAAAAAATCTATTAGGTCCAAGATGAAATTTACCCTCTTTTGTCTCATTCAGCACACAAAAAAATATAATAAATAAAAAATGATAAGAAAAACCTCAGATCCTGTGTGGGGTCTTAATTTGGGTGTACATGCTTGCCAAAAAAATTTCAAGCCATTTCGACATAGGCAGAGTATACATGCTTCACAGAGGTACATGTGCCCTTTTATCGAACCATGACTATACATATAGGTTATCAAGGTTTCTGTGGTTTATAGGCATTCTTACGTCATATAGGTCTCAAACTTTTTCTTAGGCTTACACGTGCCACGTGTGAAGAAAACACCAAGTTTGGGATTTTTCGGAGATGGTTTGCTACTTTCTGAGGTTTAATTGAATTTCCGCGCGACGAGATCGTTTAATTATAGGTTGAACTAAGTCTACCCATAAAAAGATCCGGAATGGTGCCAAACTTTTACATAAGCTCTAATGTGTCCTAGGAATAAAAATTTTGTGGAGGTGGATGAAAAAATCTATTGGGTCCAAGATGAAATTCACCTTCTTTTATCTCATTCAGCACACAAAAAAATATAATAAATAAAAAAATGATTAGAAAAACCTCAGATCCGGTGTGGGGTCTTAATTTAGGTGTACATGCTTGCAAACAAAATTTCAAGCCATTTCGACACAGGAATACATATGCTTCTATTTATTCAGTATATAAAAGATTTTTTTAATATATATAAACATTACTGTCGGTTTCAAAAAACCGGTAGTGATGAGAAGAAACCGACAGTGATGCTTGTTATCACTGTCGGTTTATTTTGAAAATCGGCAGTGATATATAAAAATTTAAAAAAAAATTTACCAGCCCTCGGGTTTGAGCTCAGGTCTCGGACTACAGAGTTCAGATACTTAACCGCTGCGCTAGTATAGGATATGTGCCAAGGTTTATTTATTTTATCTTTTTAACTTTTAGACCGCTTAATAAATTATAAAATTAAACCAAAAATATTAGCTCGCCCGGGATTTGAACGCGGGTATCGGGGGCTACGTTTCGGGGTGTTAATCGTTGAGCATGTAGGAGGAATTCGAAAGAAGTGGAAAAGATAAGTTACTTATGATGTGACCGCTACACGGCAATCACTGCCGGTTGAAAGATTGGCCCGACAGTGATGTACCCCCATCACTGCCGGTTTAGACTTACAACCGGCAGTGATGTACCTCCATCACTGTCGGTTTATAATTAGAACCGGCAGTGATGAGCTCTGGTACAAAAGCCCCGCGCCAACCGTTCCTAGCCCCACGCTCCTCTTCTTCGACGCCAACGCCCGTGCACCGCCCCACGCTGGAGCACCCGTCCACCGCCCCCACGCCGTCGTTCTCAGCCCCGCGCTCCTCTTCTTCGACGCCAACGCCCGTACACCGCCCCACGCCGGAGCACTCCCCACACCGTCCATCGCCCGATGCCAGAGCACCGCCGAGGCCTTCAGGGGCACGCGCGGACAGCTGCTTTCCCACCCACACGGTGAGTGCATGGCTCACTGCCCGCTAAGTGTTAGATGAAATGCCCCACGGTTGTTGTCTTCCCAATAACAGCTAAAATGGACTTTATATTGACAAACAATATGAGAAAGTAAGTTGTCCTGTATACTTTTTATTGTTTTTGGAGGAACAAGAAATGGACTTAATTTTTTTAATAGTTTTAAAGATGAAGAATGTATGCAACTCTATCCATTGCAGGCTATGCAATGTCATTGATTCAAACACATTTTTTATTCCTCATGTCTGCAGGCTATTAAAATCACCTATGTTTTTTAGACAATCTCACTTTGTAATAGCTAGTCTATAGTCAGATAAAACAGGTTCACTACCATCTACAATCTAATCTCACTTTGTAATCTCACTTCGTAATAGCTAGTCTGGTTCTGGTGTTATCTACAATCTCAGTTTAATTAATTTTACAATCCTTAGGTTTATTGAATCCCTAGCTAGGATCTGACCTTGATATGGTCCTTGAAATATGTTTGTAGAAACTTTCTGGTGTTTTGATAGGGTCCTACTTTATTTGACTGGTCATGTTGGTTAATTACAATGACTTGTCTATTTCCTTTCTGTTGTAGATGTTTTGCTTTGACCTTTCATCTAATATTTTCTTATATATACTACAAGAAATTATTTATTTCTTGTATAAGTTTTAGTATATTTTAAAAATAATGCTATTTTGATGGAATGTATATCATGCTTAAAAAAACATCTATAGATGTTTGTTCTAGAAAAAAAAAAGTTAAAAACAACTTTTAAAATTAGCTCGGCAGCAGCAGCAAGTATTACTAAACCACATTGATCTCCGAATAATAAAAAGTCCAATTATTGAGGTAATTTTTTATCATGTCAAGGATAAAGAACATTAAATAGATTTAGTTTGGCCATGTAATGTGGGCAATACTTCGCTACATCGGCGGAAAATCGAAAGAAGCCGATAAGTTGGTGTGTATAATCACCATTTCATTTATGTCTGTTAATAATTCAAC
Source organism: Miscanthus floridulus (assembly GCF_019320115.1). Taxonomy (NCBI): domain Eukaryota; kingdom Viridiplantae; phylum Streptophyta; class Magnoliopsida; order Poales; family Poaceae; genus Miscanthus; species Miscanthus floridulus. The sequence goes on from NC_089589.1 coordinate 46,807,734, forward strand.
AAAATGATTTAATGTTCCTCTTTGGATATCATCTTTTTTGAACGACAGCGCAAGAAATATAACCACCAAAGGCTGTTAGACATGGAGATCGTCACACTGCAATCGGAGCTCGCAAAATTCATCTTAGCCGAGGTATTGGAAAAAGATGAAGTATTTTCCATTGCACAATCCATGCGGTACAAGGACCAGTATGGCCCAGAGCGACTCGCAAGATTATTGTAAGAAGTCCGAGAAGCATATGTGAAGTCCAAGAACATTTCTTTTTTATTTTGAGGGATCAAGATGTGGATAAGAACATTTGAATTGTAATCGTAACATTTGTAATATTTAATATTGATGGGTCTGTCGTATACGTAGCGTATATAAAGCCAAACCCGATTCCAAAAAATATATAAATTAAAATAAATTATAAAACAATAAAATATAAACGGGCCAGCACCGTTGGTTAGCAATAAACCGGCAGTGTTGTCGTAACCATCACTGCCGGTTAGAAACAAACCGACAGTGTTGGCTTGCTCAACACTGCCGGCTTGAACCATGAACCGACACTGATAGTTACGACAACACTGCCGGTTTGATCCATGAACCGACACTGATATTTACTACAACACTACCGGTTTGATCCATGAACCGATAGTGTAGTCTTGTTCAACACTGCTGGCTTGAGCCAAGAACCGACATTCTTGAAGCAACCGTCACTGTCGGTTGGCACTACAAACCGGCAGTGTTGTTCAACTGGACAATGCCGGGTGGAGCCAGGAACCGATACTGTTTCCTGTAGATCAGTGTCAGTTTTTAAGGACCGGCAGTGATGTCAACCCCATCACTGCCGGTATGCCACTGTCGGATCAAAATCTGGCAGTGAAGTGGGTTTTTGAACCGGTAGTGATGTCCAGATCTGAGATAGTGCGCAATGTCATGGAAACTCGGCGTCGATGTGGAGCTTGGGGCATATGGACAGCGTGGTGCGTTGGGGCTGCTCTAAGGTACCTTGCTTGCGTCATTCGGTCCACCATGTCCGTTGTTTGTTGTTGTATTTGCGTAGGGTGGGGGTCCTATTAGAGATTGTGTGCAAAGTGTTTTTGTCCATAAAAGAATGCAATTTGAAGTTTAGAGTCACTGGAAAATATATCATGAAAATAATAGGTGTACTTAGAAAATATATTCTATAATTTTTTTTATGATAGAGAGAGTACAAATCTCTAACAAGTCATTTAGACCAAGGACCTCGTGGCCTCGCTTTGCATAAAGCATTATGATCTTGCTAGGATTACTAGCTTTACAACACAGAGTTCCAACGAAAAAAAGCGCGAAAAGAAACTGAAGCTGACTCTAGCTAAGTCATTTAGACCAAGGACCTCGTGGCCTCGCTTTGCATAAAGCATTATGGTCTTGCTAGGATTACTAGCTTTACAACACAGAGTTCCAACGAAAAAAGCGCCAAAAGAAACTGAAGCTGGCTCTAGCTAAGTCATTTAGACCAAGGACCTCGTGGCCTCGCTTTGCATAAAGCATTATGGTCTTGCTAGGATTACTAGCTTTACAACACATAGTTCCAACGAAAAAAAGCGCGAAAAGAAACTGAAGCTGACTCTAGCTACACATCTCTCTAGTTCTCTCTCTAAACACCTCTAAACACCAACAGAAGGCTCACACCGCGTTACGCAAAACAGGAAACAACTTAGGGCACGATTTGGTTACGGGACAGAGTATGCCAAGTAAAATTAGCTTACTCAGAAAAAATTGGCCACCGTTTGGTTCTACACTTAGATTTGATCATCTAGGAAATTTTTGCATGCGTTAGCTACAGTCGACTGTGGACACGGGCACTCGCGCGGACAAGGCAATCAGCGGAAAGTGAGAGGGGTAAATGGAAGAAGAGAGTGGCCGCAGGAGGAACAATAAGGGAGATGAGCCTCTCCATGAACCAGCGGCGCCACTTCATTCTTTTGGCGTTGCATCCCGTTTGAGAGGCGAGAATTCTTTCAAGCTATTGCATATGAAAGTTGAATGGTTTCCTCTGGAAATCCTGGGAAAATGCTTTTGACAGGATGCATGGAAATGATGGCCGTGTAACTAGCAGATGTAAACGGATAATGGATTCTCATTGTTCATGTTAATACATTTCTGAGTAAGCACATAGCTAAAAAGTTGGTGGGTGTTACCCTATCAAAGTCCAAGTAGCTAATGATGGGTTATTATTGTCAGCACCTCTGAATTAGCTGCTGGTGCTTGGAGTATTTAGAATCATCAGTTTCAGTTGCTACTGGACCGTGCTAAATCCATCTGCCTGAAACTCTGAATGCTGAACCAGAATAATTCAGAGAGCCCACACGCTTGAAACTCTGAATGCTGAACCACAATGCTGAGTGTTTCAGAAGTTGCCAGAACAGTTGCAACTATCTGACCAGAGTTTGGGAATTTTTTTTATGAAAATAGCAGTGATCCATCCATCGCAATTGCCAGAAGGACAGGTTTACACAAGTTGGCAAAACTTCTTCTCTTGCAGAAAAGCTGGAAACATACTCCAGAAAACACTCTATTCAACAGTTAAACATCACAGTACTAAACGTTAGTTCGGACACGTTTAACACCTGTTGCCAGCCAAGCACGAGGGGTCATGGAGAAGCGAACAGGCAGGGATTGAAGGATACACATTATAATTAATCCGACCTCAATTCGTTCAGTTCTTGAAAGGTACCTTTCAGAGACATACTTAGCGCGTGTTCAGTTCCACCCCAAAATCCCAAAAAGTGCTACAGTACCTATTACATCGAATGTTTGTGGTCCGTGCATGGAGCATTAAATGTAGACGAAAAAAAACTAATTGCACAGTTTGGTGGGAAATTGCGAGACGAACGTTTTGAGCCTAATTAGTCCATGTTTGAACACTAATTGCCAAATAAAAACGAAAGTGCTACAGTAGCCCAAAATTCCAACTTCCTGGAACTAAACACGCTCTTACTACATATATGTAGAGTAAACTGCACGGCCGGTCCCTAAAGTATTTGAATGGATTTCATCATAGTCCCCAAACTATGAAATCGCAAGTTTAACTCCTTAATGTATTTAAGTGATCTCATCAAGGTCCAAAATAGACACGAGGAGGGTTAGAAGCTGACGTGGCCGTCCACGTGGACATGATTTAAGCACAAAACTCTGAGCCGTGGCATGCGCGGCCAGGATCTTCTAGCCCAGTCACCGCCAGGGCGGGCCCATGTGTCAGCTCATCTTCCAACTCCAGCTGCCGCCGGCATGCGAGCCCACCAGGTGAGCGCGGGGGCCACGGGCCGCGCCTTCCTATCTGGGGCAGGCGAGCGTGTGTGCCGCCGGTCGCGCCGCCGCCGCTGGCACACGGGGGCGAGCATGCGAGCCACGGGCCTTGCCGTCGCGTCGGGGCAGGCAACCATGAGAGAGCGGTGGCGGCTCGGCCATGCGCCTGACGCCTACTGCCGCTACGTCGCACTGCCACGCCACCTCCTGCTGCTGCTCTGTCATGCCGTCTTGCCCCTCACTGTGACCTCTCTCTCGCTCCAGCGCCCGAATCCACTGCCACCCCCACCGCCACGGCGCGGGCGCCGGCGCGGGGGCGTCCGCCACGGGGTCCAACAGCTCGACAGGCTCCAGCACCGCGTCCACGACATAGATGGCGATGGGGTCCCTGTCGTACACGGTGGAGCGCACCCGGGCCGGGTCATCGGACGCCGGCGTCCGTAGCGTGACCTGGTCGCCCGCGTTCTGCACCGTGAGGTTGTAGTTGCTGGCGGCGCCATCAATGGCCAGCGTGTTCACGGGCCCGTTGCTGGACTTGAGCCCCCCGCAGCGTGTAGTAGACGGGCACCGCGTGGAACAACAGCAGCGACGCCTTGCCGTCAGCGCTGAGGTTCCGGTAGCTGGGCATGACCGCACGGCGTCATCCGTCGGGCAGAACGCCGTCACGCCGCCGCCCACCGCCAACTGGAACGCGGAGAGCGTGTCAGGGGACTTGGACACCAGTGACGTGAACGCCTTGCACCCGCCCTTGGACATCAGCACCGTGATGTTGGGCACGTAGCCGGTGGAGCAAAGCACGATCCGCTTCTTCTCCCGCATGATGCGGCGCCACAGCGCCCTCAGCCTCGCTCGCGCGGACGGCCTCGGGGCCCCCGCGGTGTAGTAGGGCGCCCCCAGACCGCTGACCTTGGAGGAGGAGGATGACGAGGAGTGGAAGGCGACGTCGTCGTCGTAGTAGTCGTCATCGCCGTCGAAGTCGAAGCCCGCGAGGACGAACCCCCGCCACGAGATGGAGGGGGCGCAGGAGCAGGAGGCCTGGCGCTGGAATCGCGGGCTGTAGCCGCCGCCGTCCATGGTGACGATGAGCGCAGCTGCGGCCCACCTACGAGACTGCCACCGTCCGTCCCACTGCCTTGGTTTCCTTCCCCGCTACCTCCCCGCCATCGAGAACGCAGCAGACGACTTTGCCGTGGCCTCCTCTTCCCGCTCCACCGCTCGCCGGAGATCATCGTCCGCCAGTGCTCCGTCCCACCTCGACTCCGACGCCGCCAAAGAGCACCCCTACGCAGCTACAGGGGAGGACAACTCCTCCTATCCCGCCCGATCCAGAATCCACGGTCCAGATCGCTTGTTGACCGACGGTGGCAGTGACTGGGTTAAATCATGTCCACGTGGATAACCACATCAGCTTTTAACCCTCCTCGTGTCTATTTTGGACCAATACTTTAAGGACCGGCCGTGCAATTTACTCATATATGTGCAATGATATTATGAATTATAACCTACATTAAGTTATTAACTAAGCAGGTAATGGGCCCAAACATATTACAGACCAGGTTGAGTACTTTCCAACCACCATAACAAAGGTCCTCTTGTATATTTCACTATCATGCCAAAGCCGATTACGGTTAGTAAGCAGGAGCCCTGACTGCTTATGGGGGACACAGCCCAGCGCAGCATGAGATCATCAGTTCACCACATGCTTCTAATATCCTACCAGTTGGGGACACACTGTTTTCTGAGCGTGGATTAATGGGACTGCTGGTATCATAAGGTGGCACGGGTGATTCTGTGGGTGCTTCTGATGCCATGGCAGTCGTTTCGCACTTCATACTTGGTGATGCCTGACGAACTTCAGCACTTGTCCTTGTTTGGGCTGTGAGTACAATTTCATTATCGGCGACTTCAAATGGCCATTCATCATTAGATTGAGAATTGACTGATCCATTTGCACTATTGTCTTGTTGTGCTTGAACTAGATTGTTTCCATGAACTTATTTCTCATCAGGTTGAGGATGATTGACTGATCCATTTGCATTGTTGTCTTGTGCTTGAACTGATTGTTTCCATGAACTTCTTTCTCATCAGGTTGAGGAGGATTGACCGATCCATTTTCATTGTTGTCTTGTGCTTGATCTAGATTGTTTCCATTATCTTCCTTCTCAACAAAATTGTCCTTCAAATGCTTGTCCCCCCTTGTTCCAGTTTCTGTTGGTTCATTAACAGCAGCAACTACAGGAGCCATGTAACTGCATGCGCCTGATCCCTGCAGAATAAACAGTAATGTGACGAACATTCATTCCTAACAGCAATACCATAGGGGATGTTACTGTGGAGGTCCTACAGTGGATTCTGATAACAAAGCAAGCCAATGTAGATTTGGTGCCTAGGGGGCTAGCGCCCTCGTTAGCATATCATGTTGTAATGTTTCGAAAAATCATCACAAAAGCATGTATGTCGTAGTATACATAAAGTTAAGTATAGTTGCAACAATTCAGTTGAAATTCATCCTAGGGGTGAAACTCAAGTGAGTGAAAATTTAACTAGGCTCTCTGCTACCACCGACTGTTAGCTGGCTTGGTATGCTATGTTATGCAACTGATATGATTACAGGAGCAACTTCTTCACTAAATATACTTTGCTGGTAGGCAGCAGCACATGTTACTTGAAAATTTCACAAGAAGACAAGCATTTGAAGCTTTTTCTCACTTTTTGGGGGGGCTAATACCAAGTTACTAGCAAAAGAAAAAACTGCATTATATATTATATAAAGTATCTAGTTAATAAAGGAAAAGTACATCTGACTACTATTGAAAATAATATCAAGGTGCACTAAACCATTTCAAGATAAACAGAAAACTGAATGTGTTTACCTTAGGAAACATTACCTTGGGTATAGGACATACATAGTAGTCTTCGCTGCCCTTTCTCAATACTATACACTTCCCTGCGTTACACTTGCAGATTGGCGATTTATCATTAGATCCAGCTCCTTGGGGACTAATTTTAACCACAGCTGTAGCGCTTGGACCTTTTGGAATAACATGAAGTGGAGTTGAAGTACCAGCACTTTGGAAGGTGGAATTAAGTGGAGTTTTAGGAATAGTAGCCTGCGGGCTGACAATATTTGGAGTTGTGGCACCAGCACCTCGGAGATTAACATTATTAATTGGTGTTCTAGGTTCAGCTACATGATTGCTTGAGATGTTGATCACGCAATTATTGCTTGGTTTAGGATGGCTCCTAACAGCAGGTTGTAATTCAGGATCAAGACCTACTTCTTCACACACGGAAACACGGTTGCACTTCTGCAAAGTCATGTTCAACAAGTAAACACTTTGTCAACTGTATACAAGAAAATCAGTGTAGTTACATGAAAGAACATAAATATTTGTGAGTCAAAATAATTTTCAAGTTAGTTGAAAGACATTGCATAACTGAAGAATGTAAACTTCAATTTAAAGAAGATAAAGGAAAAGTAGACACAGTGGGATTCATACAGGAGCATCTCTACACAATTGAACAAACTTGTACAATCTTATATAAGGAATAAGCCTGCAGCTTTAGAAAATGATATAATGCAAACAAAAGGCAAATTTATCCAGAGACATCAACAGAAAGCTACTTATCTTGGAAAACTAGGGGTTCTAATTGTATCTTCTACCCCCTCTCTGTTTTGATAGGGTCCTACTTTATTTGACTGGTCATGTTGGTTAATTACAATGACTTGTCTATTTCCTTTCTGTTGTAGATGTTTTGCTTTGACCTTTCATCTAATATTTTCTTATATATACTACAAGAAATTATTTATTTCTTGTATAAGTTTTAGTATATTTTAAAAATAATGCTATTTTGATGGAATGTATATCATGCTTAAAAAAACATCTATAGATGTTTGTTCTAGAAAAAAAAAAGTTAAAAACAACTTTTAAAATTAGCTCGGCAGCAGCAGCAAGTATTACTAAACCACATTGATCTCCGAATAATAAAAAGTCCAATTATTGAGGTAATTTTTTATCATGTCAAGGATAAAGAACATTAAATAGATTTAGTTTGGCCATGTAATGTGGGCAATACTTCGCTACATCGGCGGAAAATCGAAAGAAGCCGATAAGTTGGTGTGTATAATCACCATTTCATTTATGTCTGTTAATAATTCAACAAAATGATTTAATATTCCTCTTTGGATATCATCTTTTTTGAACGACAGCGCAAGAAATATAACCACCAAAGGCTGTTAGACATGGAGATCGTCACACTGCAATCGGAGCTCGCAAAATTCATCTTAGCCGAGGTATTGGAAAAAGATGAAGTATTTTCCATTGCACAATCCATGCGGTACAAGGACCAGTATGGCCCAGAGCGACTCGCAAGATTATTGTAAGAAGTCCGAGAAGCATATGTGAAGTCCAAGAACATTTCTTTTTTATTTTGAGGGATCAAGATGTGGATAAGAACATTTGAATTGTAATCGTAACATTTGTAATGTTTAATATTGATGGATCTGTCGTATACGTAGCGTATATAAAGCCAAACCCGATTCCAAAAAATATATAAATTAAAATAAATTATAAAACAATAAAATATAAACGGGCCAGCACCGTTGGTTAGCAATAAACCGGCAGTGTTGTCGTAACCATCACTGCCGGTTAGAAACAAACCGACAGTGTTGGCTTGCTCAACACTGCCGGCTTGAACCATGAACTGACACTGATAGTTACGACAACACTGCCGGTTTGATCCATGAACCGACACTGATATTTACTACAACACTACCGGTTTGATCCATGAACCGATAGTGTAGTCTTGTTCAACACTGCTGGCTTGAGCCAAGAACCGACATTCTTGAAGCAACCGTCACTGTCGGTTGGCACTACAAACCGGCAGTGTTGTTCAACTGGACAATGCCGGGTGGAGCCAGGAACCGATACTGTTTCCTGTAGATCAGTGTCAGTTTTTAAGGACCGGCAGTGATGTCAACCCCATCACTGCCGGTATGCCACTGTCGGATCAAAATCTGGCAGTGAAGTGGGTTTTTGAACCGGTAGTGATGTCCAGATCTGAGATAGTGCGCAATGTCATGGAAACTCGGCGTCGATGTGGAGCTTGGGGCATATGGACAGCGTGGTGCGTTGGGGCTGCTCTAAGGTACCTTGCTTGCGTCATTCGGTCCACCATGTCCGTTGTTTGTTGTTGTATTTGCGTAGGGTGGGGGTCCTATTAGAGATTGTGTGCAAAGTGTTTTTGTCCATAAAAGAATGCAATTTGAAGTTTAGAGTCACTGGAAAATATATCATGAAAATAATAGGTGTACTTAGAAAATATATTCTATAATTTTTTTTATGATAGAGAGAGTACAAATCTCTAACAAGTCATTTAGACCAAGGACCTCGTGGCCTCGCTTTGCATAAAGCATTATGATCTTGCTAGGATTACTAGCTTTACAACACAGAGTTCCAACGAAAAAAAGCGCGAAAAGAAACTGAAGCTGACTCTAGCTAAGTCATTTAGACCAAGGACCTCGTGGCCTCGCTTTGCATAAAGCATTATGGTCTTGCTAGGATTACTAGCTTTACAACACAGAGTTCCAACGAAAAAAGCGCCAAAAGAAACTGAAGCTGGCTCTAGCTAAGTCATTTAGACCAAGGACCTCGTGGCCTCGCTTTGCATAAAGCATTATGGTCTTGCTAGGATTACTAGCTTTACAACACATAGTTCCAACGAAAAAAAGCGCGAAAAGAAACTGAAGCTGACTCTAGCTACACATCTCTCTAGTTCTCTCTCTAAACACCTCTAAACACCAACAGAAGGCTCACACCGCGTTACGCAAAACAGGAAACAACTTAGGGCACGATTTGGTTACGGGACAGAGTATGCCAAGTAAAATTAGCTTACTCAGAAAAAATTGGCCACCGTTTGGTTCTACACTTAGATTTGATCATCTAGGAAATTTTTGCATGCGTTAGCTACAGTCGACTGTGGACACGGGCACTCGCGCGGACAAGGCAATCAGCGGAAAGTGAGAGGGGTAAATGGAAGAAGAGAGTGGCCGCAGGAGGAACAATAAGGGAGATGAGCCTCTCCATGAACCAGCGGCGCCACTTCATTCTTTTGGCGTTGCATCCCGTTTGAGAGGCGAGAATTCTTTCAAGCTATTGCATATGAAAGTTGAATGGTTTCCTCTGGAAATCCTGGGAAAATGCTTTTGACAGGATGCATGGAAATGATGGCCGTGTAACTAGCAGATGTAAACGGATAATGGATTCTCATTGTTCATGTTAATACATTTCTGAGTAAGCACATAGCTAAAAAGTTGGTGGGTGTTACCCTATCAAAGTCCAAGTAGCTAATGATGGGTTATTATTGTCAGCACCTCTGAATTAGCTGCTGGTGCTTGGAGTATTTAGAATCATCAGTTTCAGTTGCTACTGGACCGTGCTAAATCCATCTGCCTGAAACTCTGAATGCTGAACCAGAATAATTCAGAGAGCCCACACGCTTGAAACTCTGAATGCTGAACCACAATGCTGAGTGTTTCAGAAGTTGCCAGAACAGTTGCAACTATCTGACCAGAGTTTGGGAATTTTTTTTATGAAAATAGCAGTGATCCATCCATCGCAATTGCCAGAAGGACAGGTTTACACAAGTTGGCAAAACTTCTTCTCTTGCAGAAAAGCTGGAAACATACTCCAGAAAACACTCTATTCAACAGTTAAACATCACAGTACTAAACGTTAGTTCGGACACGTTTAACACCTGTTGCCAGCCAAGCACGAGGGGTCATGGAGAAGCGAACAGGCAGGGATTGAAGGATACACATTATAATTAATCCGACCTCAATTCGTTCAGTTCTTGAAAGGTACCTTTCAGAGACATACTTAGCGCGTGTTCAGTTCCACCCCAAAATCCCAAAAAGTGCTACAGTACCTATTACATCGAATGTTTGTGGTCCGTGCATGGAGCATTAAATGTAGACGAAAAAAAACTAATTGCACAGTTTGGTGGGAAATTGCGAGACGAACGTTTTGAGCCTAATTAGTCCATGTTTGAACACTAATTGCCAAATAAAAACGAAAGTGCTACAGTAGCCCAAAATTCCAACTTCCTGGAACTAAACACGCTCTTACTACATATATGTAGAGTAAACTGCACGGCCGGTCCCTAAAGTATTTGAATGGATTTCATCATAGTCCCCAAACTATGAAATCGCAAGTTTAACTCCTTAATGTATTTAAGTGATCTCATCAAGGTCCAAAATAGACACGAGGAGGGTTAGAAGCTGACGTGGCCGTCCACGTGGACATGATTTAAGCACAAAACTCTGAGCCGTGGCATGCGCGGCCAGGATCTTCTAGCCCAGTCACCGCCAGGGCGGGCCCATGTGTCAGCTCATCTTCCAACTCCAGCTGCCGCCGGCATGCGAGCCCACCAGGTGAGCGCGGGGGCCACGGGCCGCGCCTTCCTATCTGGGGCAGGCGAGCGTGTGTGCCGCCGGTCGCGCCGCCGCCGCTGGCACACGGGGGCGAGCATGCGAGCCACGGGCCTTGCCGTCGCGTCGGGGCAGGCAACCATGAGAGAGCGGTGGCGGCTCGGCCATGCGCCTGACGCCTACTGCCGCTACGTCGCACTGCCACGCCACCTCCTGCTGCTGCTCTGTCATGCCGTCTTGCCCCTCACTGTGACCTCTCTCTCGCTCCAGCGCCCGAATCCACTGCCACCCCCACCGCCACGGCGCGGGCGCCGGCGCGGGGGCGTCCGCCACGGGGTCCAACAGCTCGACAGGCTCCAGCACCGCGTCCACGACATAGATGGCGATGGGGTCCCTGTCGTACACGGTGGAGCGCACCCGGGCCGGGTCATCGGACGCCGGCGTCCGTAGCGTGACCTGGTCGCCCGCGTTCTGCACCGTGAGGTTGTAGTTGCTGGCGGCGCCATCAATGGCCAGCGTGTTCACGGGCCCGTTGCTGGACTTGAGCCCCCCGCAGCGTGTAGTAGACGGGCACCGCGTGGAACAACAGCAGCGACGCCTTGCCGTCAGCGCTGAGGTTCCGGTAGCTGGGCATGACCGCACGGCGTCATCCGTCGGGCAGAACGCCGTCACGCCGCCGCCCACCGCCAACTGGAACGCGGAGAGCGTGTCAGGGGACTTGGACACCAGTGACGTGAACGCCTTGCACCCGCCCTTGGACATCAGCACCGTGATGTTGGGCACGTAGCCGGTGGAGCAAAGCACGATCCGCTTCTTCTCCCGCATGATGCGGCGCCACAGCGCCCTCAGCCTCGCTCGCGCGGACGGCCTCGGGGCCCCCGCGGTGTAGTAGGGCGCCCCCAGACCGCTGACCTTGGAGGAGGAGGATGACGAGGAGTGGAAGGCGACGTCGTCGTCGTAGTAGTCGTCATCGCCGTCGAAGTCGAAGCCCGCGAGGACGAACCCCCGCCACGAGATGGAGGGGGCGCAGGAGCAGGAGGCCTGGCGCTGGAATCGCGGGCTGTAGCCGCCGCCGTCCATGGTGACGATGAGCGCAGCTGCGGCCCACCTACGAGACTGCCACCGTCCGTCCCACTGCCTTGGTTTCCTTCCCCGCTACCTCCCCGCCATCGAGAACGCAGCAGACGACTTTGCCGTGGCCTCCTCTTCCCGCTCCACCGCTCGCCGGAGATCATCGTCCGCCAGTGCTCCGTCCCACCTCGACTCCGACGCCGCCAAAGAGCACCCCTACGCAGCTACAGGGGAGGACAACTCCTCCTATCCCGCCCGATCCAGAATCCACGGTCCAGATCGCTTGTTGACCGACGGTGGCAGTGACTGGGTTAAATCATGTCCACGTGGATAACCACATCAGCTTTTAACCCTCCTCGTGTCTATTTTGGACCAATACTTTAAGGACCGGCCGTGCAATTTACTCATATATGTGCAATGATATTATGAATTATAACCTACATTAAGTTATTAACTAAGCAGGTAATGGGCCCAAACATATTACAGACCAGGTTGAGTACTTTCCAACCACCATAACAAAGGTCCTCTTGTATATTTCACTATCATGCCAAAGCCGATTACGGTTAGTAAGCAGGAGCCCTGACTGCTTATGGGGGACACAGCCCAGCGCAGCATGAGATCATCAGTTCACCACATGCTTCTAATATCCTACCAGTTGGGGACACACTGTTTTCTGAGCGTGGATTAATGGGACTGCTGGTATCATAAGGTGGCACGGGTGATTCTGTGGGTGCTTCTGATGCCATGGCAGTCGTTTCGCACTTCATACTTGGTGATGCCTGACGAACTTCAGCACTTGTCCTTGTTTGGGCTGTGAGTACAATTTCATTATCGGCGACTTCAAATGGCCATTCATCATTAGATTGAGAATTGACTGATCCATTTGCACTATTGTCTTGTTGTGCTTGAACTAGATTGTTTCCATGAACTTATTTCTCATCAGGTTGAGGATGATTGACTGATCCATTTGCATTGTTGTCTTGTGCTTGAACTGATTGTTTCCATGAACTTCTTTCTCATCAGGTTGAGGAGGATTGACCGATCCATTTTCATTGTTGTCTTGTGCTTGATCTAGATTGTTTCCATTATCTTCCTTCTCAACAAAATTGTCCTTCAAATGCTTGTCCCCCCTTGTTCCAGTTTCTGTTGGTTCATTAACAGCAGCAACTACAGGAGCCATGTAACTGCATGCGCCTGATCCCTGCAGAATAAACAGTAATGTGACGAACATTCATTCCTAACAGCAATACCATAGGGGATGTTACTGTGGAGGTCCTACAGTGGATTCTGATAACAAAGCAAGCCAATGTAGATTTGGTGCCTAGGGGGCTAGCGCCCTCGTTAGCATATCATGTTGTAATGTTTCGAAAAATCATCACAAAAGCATGTATGTCGTAGTATACATAAAGTTAAGTATAGTTGCAACAATTCAGTTGAAATTCATCCTAGGGGTGAAACTCAAGTGAGTGAAAATTTAACTAGGCTCTCTGCTACCACCGACTGTTAGCTGGCTTGGTATGCTATGTTATGCAACTGATATGATTACAGGAGCAACTTCTTCACTAAATATACTTTGCTGGTAGGCAGCAGCACATGTTACTTGAAAATTTCACAAGAAGACAAGCATTTGAAGCTTTTTCTCACTTTTTGGGGGGGCTAATACCAAGTTACTAGCAAAAGAAAAAACTGCATTATATATTATATAAAGTATCTAGTTAATAAAGGAAAAGTACATCTGACTACTATTGAAAATAATATCAAGGTGCACTAAACCATTTCAAGATAAACAGAAAACTGAATGTGTTTACCTTAGGAAACATTACCTTGGGTATAGGACATACATAGTAGTCTTCGCTGCCCTTTCTCAATACTATACACTTCCCTGCGTTACACTTGCAGATTGGCGATTTATCATTAGATCCAGCTCCTTGGGGACTAATTTTAACCACAGCTGTAGCGCTTGGACCTTTTGGAATAACATGAAGTGGAGTTGAAAGTACCAGCACTTTGGAAGGTGGAATTAAGTGGAGTTTTAGGAATAGTAGCCTGCGGGCTGACAATATTTGGAGTTGTGGCACCAGCACCTCGGAGATTAACATTATTAATTGGTGTTCTAGGTTCAGCTACATGATTGCTTGAGATGTTGATCACGCAATTATTGCTTGGTTTAGGATGGCTCCTAACAGCAGGTTGTAATTCAGGATCAAGACCTACTTCTTCACACACGGAAACACGGTTGCACTTCTGCAAAGTCATGTTCAACAAGTAAACACTTTGTCAACTGTATACATGAAAATCAGTGTAGTTACATGAAAGAACATAAATATTTGTGAGTCAAAATAATTTTCAAGTTAGTTGAAAGACATTGCATAACTGAAGAATGTAAACTTCAATTTAAAGAAGATAAAGGAAAAGTAGACACAGTGGGATTCATACAGGAGCATCTCTACACAATTGAACAAACTTGTACAATCTTATATAAGGAATAAGCCTGCAGCTTTAGAAAATGATATAATGCAAACAAAAGGCAAATTTATCCAGAGACATCAACAGAAAGCTACTTATCTTGGAAAACTAGGGGTTCTAATTGTATCTTCTACCCCCTCTCTGTTCCAAACTCTAAGACATTTTGGCTTTTCTAGATTCATTACTTTAAGTCTTTAACTATGTATCTAGACTTAGTGTATATGTAACTGCATAGAAAAATTTATGTATCTAGAAAAGCCAAAACGTTTTATAATTTGGAATGGAGGAAGTAGAAGATATGTGTGGGGCATATTACAGAAAATGCGAGGACATGGTTATGACATCAAGCTTGTAGTTATAAATTTATGAGTTTTGAGGAACTGACATTATGATATTTGGATGTAATGGGAGCACTACCGTTGCAATTAAGGATTGGAGACTGATCTGTAACAAACAATATAACAGCAGGATGGGGTAAACAGAGAGCTTTCATAAGTCATAGAGTCTACATTGTATTACTTGACATCATTTTGGTTGTAGTTGTGACAAAACCTACTACTTTATGTGCCCTACATAAGTGAAGTACACCAAACATTTAGACAAGTAGTGCATATGGTTGGGGGGTGGATAGGTTACCAAAATAGTTGTTGATTTAATGTTTTGCTGAAAGGAAGAAAGGAGGTTAATGGTGGCTGTTGCTTGGTAGCATGGGAAAAGGTGACAACCAATTGATCTAGGTGGCCTGGGTATTCCTAATCGGCATGTTATGGGCTGGGCATTACAGAGGAGATGGCTATGTTTGAATAAAACTGAGGAAGGACGTCCCTGGTCAAGTTTGGACATCCCAATTCAGTGACCACATATGTTGGGAGCGGCACAAACACCATGTTTTGGACAGATCGGTGGTTGTGTGGCAGTTCTTTACTTGATCTTGCTCCAGCAATAGTGGCTTGTGTATCCAAAAGATCCATAAATCTTCATACAGTAGCAGAAGCTTTGGAGAACTAAGTTTGGATTAGAGACATTCAGGGGCTTTAGTATTTGCAAGTTTGGCATGTCTAGAAAAATGTGAATTTAACACTGGAGGCTGATGAACATGTTTGGAGGCATGAGGCAAGTGGGTACTTCACATCTAAATCGACATATAGAGCTTTCTTCTATGGTTCAATCACTTTTGAACCGTGGAAATGCTTGTGGAAATCCTGAGCGCCATCAAATATAAAATATTTTAATGGCTTGCCATTTGGAACAAATATTGGACAGTCAACCGACTAGCAAAAATAGGTCTACCACACCCGGATCAATGTGTTCTATGTATGCTATGTGATTAGCCTTTTTTGACTCATGATGTACAGCAATGCTTCCTTGTCCCAAAGTTGATAAGGGAAGGTTGTTTGTAAGGGACCGTTATTTCTTCTCTATATAAAGATGTGCACCTCTCTTTCGTGTTCGAGAAAAAAAATGATTCAGTGAACAGCGCCACACGTTGTATTGAATGCGTGCCATTAAATTTCCATGATAAGTGATTGTTCACTGGTCAAGGTTTTCTTTTTTGAAAAAAAAATGGTGAAATCTGAGGCCATATGTATTTCTAGTAAAGAGAAAACTTGTATCATTATATTGATTCTTACACATGCTGAAAGACTGGAATATCTTCAAAATATATACATGATGAGCATTTTTGTTTATCATTTCAGGAGTGAAAAGGTGACCTTTCTATTTGTTGCTATAGGATTGCAAGAAGAGATATGGATAAGTCTTTCTAATTTCTAAAGTGCCTCTACCTGATTAGTTGTATACTAATACGATATCTTACATGATACGCAGATACTTGCTCAAGTCACAAAAAGAAGATGTTGCTTGGACGCAAATGATTGAGATGCATTAAGGAGTCAAATGATTGAGGCAAGTAAACAAATTTAGTGGGGCCACGTGACCATCTTGTGATTTTTCTTAATATAAGTGTGCAGACGTCATGGAAATAGAACACCAAGGACAATGGTACTTTCCCATTAGAAATCTCTGCGTTGAGCAATGGGGTATATAAAATCATGCAGCAACAGGCAAAGACAACACATTATCAACATTCTAGGAAGAACAATTAGTCAAAAGAGAGCACAGGAACAGGAGATGCATTAAAGGAGTTTAGGAAGTGTAGTAGTTTAAATTAGGGAAGGCTGGATAATTACGACAATGTAATTTCACCAATTTGATAGCTATACATTAGACAAGAACTGGAAAAAAATGAGAACCAATTTTGGAACTAAAAGCATGAATGCTCAATTGCTCATACCCTCTTGTAAACTTGTAATAATAGCAGAAGACATAACAAGTACTT